>NW_025968904.1:11608-19021 GCF_021869965.1 Rhincodon typus
TTTTGATCGTCTGAAGTGCTTGCCTCATGAAATAAGCATGTCATTCAAAACAACATCAAAAACTAACTCATTTGGTGAAGTGACGTAATGGTCGTCTGATTTGCTTTTCAAAGTGAAATAAGCAAGTTAATCAAAACAGCATGAAAAATTAAGTCATTTGGTGAAGTTGAAATTTTTGACTTGTGAAGTGCTTATCTCACTCAAATAATCATGTTAGTCTAACCAACATCAAAACTTCAGTCATTTGGTGAAGTTCAGATTTTGGTTTTCTGAAGTGCTTATCTCACTGAAATAAGCTTGTTAGTCAAAACAGCATTAACATTTAAGTCATTTCGTGAAGTTGGGTTTTTTGACTTCTGAAGTGCTTATCTTACTGAAATATTCATTTTAGACCAAACAGCATCAAAAGTTAGGTCATTTGGTTAATTTCAGATTTTAGTCTTCTGATATGCTTATCTCGTTGAACTAAGCACCTTCGTCAAAACAACATTAAAAGTTGAGTCATTTGGGGAAGTTGAGGTTTTGATCTTCTGAAGTGCTTAACTCGCTGAAATAAGCACTATAGTGAAAACAACATCAAAAGTTGAGTCATTTGGTGAAGGTGAGATTTTGCAATCTGAACTGATTACCTCATCAAATACGCATGTCATTCAAACCAACATCAAAAACTAACTCATTTGGCGAAGTGAGATATGGATCTTCAGAAGTGCTTATCTGAGTGAATTAAGCATGTTATTCAAAACAGCATCAAAAATTAAGTCAGATGGTGAAGTTGAGATTTTTGATTTCTTATCTCACTGAAATAAGCATTTTTGTCCGACCAGCGTGCAAAGTTAGGTCCTTTGGCGAAGTTGAAACTTTTGAATTCTGAAGTGCTTATCTCACTCATATAATCATGTTAGTCAAACCATCATCAAAACTTGAGACATGTTGTGAAGTTCAGATTTTGGTTTTCTGCAGTGCTTATCTCACTGAAATAAGCATGTTAGTCAAAACAGCATGAAAAATTAGGTCATTTTGTGAAGTTGGGATTTTTGACTTCTGAAGTGCTTACCTCACTAAAGTAAGCATTTTAGTAAAATCAGCATCAAAAGTTATTTCCTTTGGTGAAGCTGAGATTTTGATCTTCTGAAATGCTTCTCTCAATCAAATAAGCATGTTAGTCAAACCACCATGAAAACTGCAGTCATTTGGTGAAGTTCAGGTTTTAGTGTTCTGAAGTGGTTATCTGAGTGAAATAAGAATGTTAGTCAAGACAGCATCAATATTTAAGTTATTTGGTGAAGCTGGGATTTTTGATTTCTGAAGTGCTTATCTCACTGAAATCAGCATGTTGGTCAAATCAACATCAAAACTTGAGTCATTTTGTGAAGTTGAGATTTTGGTCTTCTGAAGAGCTTAACTCGCTGAAATAATAATTTTGTTCCAACCAAAAACAAAAGTTGAGTCATTTGGTGAAGTTGAGATCTTCGCCTTCTGAAGAGCTTAAATCGCTGAAATAAGCATGTTAGTCAAACCAACATCAAAACTTGAGTCATTTGGTGAAGTTCATATTTTGGTTTTCTGAAGTGCTTACCATACTGAAATAAGCATGTTAGTCAAAACAGCATTAAAAATAAAGTCATTTGGTGAAGTTGAGATTTTTGACTTCTGAAGTGCTTACCTCACTCAAATAAGCATGTTAGTCTAACCAACATCAAAACTTCAGTCATTCGGTGACGTTCAGATTTTGGACTTCTGAAGTGCTTATCTCACTCAAATATGCATGTTACTCAAAACAACATCAAATCCTAAGTCATTTGGTGAAGTTGATTTTCTTCACTTCTGAAGTGCTTATCTCGCTGAAATAAGAATTTCAATCCAACCAGCATCAAAAGTTAGGTCATTTGGTGAATTTGAGATTTTAAACTTCTGATATGCTTATCTCACTGAAATATGCACGGTTTTCAAAACAACATCAAAAGTTGAGTCATTTGGTGAAGTTGAGATTTTTGACTACTGAAGTGCTTATCTGAGTGAAATAAGCATGTCAGTCAAAACAGCATCAACATTGAAGTCAATTGGTGAAGTTGAGAGTTTTGACTTCTGAAGTGCTTATCTCACTGAAATAAGCATTTTAGTCAAATCAGCATCAAAAGTTAGGTCCTTTGGTGATGTTGAGAGTTTAGTTTTCTGATATGCTTATCTTGCTGAAAGAAGCATTTCAGTCAAACCAGCAAATGAAAGGTTGTGTGTCTTGGTGAAATTGAGATGTTGGTCTTCTGATATGCTTATTTCGCTGAAATAAGCACACGAGTCAAAAGAACATAAAAAGTTGTGACATTTGGTGAAGTTCAGATTTTTGGCTTCTGAAGTGCTTATCTCACTCAAATAATCATGTTAGACAAACCAACATCAAAACTTAAGTCATTCGGTGAAGTTCAGATTTTGGTCTACTGAAGAGCTTAAGTCGCTGAAATAAGCATTTTATTCCAACCAGTATGAAAAGTAGTGACATTTGGTGAAGTTGAGATTTTTGAATTCTGAAGTGCTTATCTCACTCAAATAATCATGTTCGTCAAACCAACATCAAAATTTGAGTCATTTGGTGAAGTTGAGACTCTTCACTTCTGAAGTGCTTATCTCGCTTAAATAAGAAGTTCAATCCAACCAGCATCAAAAGTTAGGTCATTTGGTGAATTTGATATTTTATACTTCTGATATGCTTATCTCCGCTGAAATGAGCACGTTAGTCAAAACAGCATCAATAATTAAAACATTTGGTGAAGTTGAGATTTTTGACTTCTGAAGTGCTTATTTCACTCAAATAAGCAGGTTAACCAAACAAACATCATAACTTGAGTCATTTCATGATGTTGATATTTTGATCATCTGAAGGGCTTATCTTTAAAAAAAACCATGTCATTCAAACCAACAACAAAAACTAACTCATTTGGTGAAGTTCAGATCTTCGTCTTCTGATGTGCTTAACTGAGTGAAATAATCATGTTAGTCAAAACAGCATCAAAAATTAAGTCATTTGTTGACGTTGAGATATTTGACTTCTGAAGTGCTTAAATCGCAGAAACAAGCATGTTACTCAAAGCAACATCAAAATTTGAGTACTTTGGTGACCTTCAGATTTCGGATTTCTGAAGTGCTTATCTTTCTGAAATAAGCATGTTGTCAAAACAGCATAAAAAGTTGAGAATCTTTTTGAAGGTGAGACTTTGGTCTTTGCGATGCTTATCTCGCTGAAATAAGCACGTTCATCAAAACAACGTAAAAAGTTGTGTCATTTGGTGAAGTTGAGATATTGATCTTCTGAAGTGCTTATCTCGCTGAAATAAGCATTTTAATCCAAACAGCATTGAAAAATAAATAATTTGGTGAAGTTGAGATGTTTGCCTTCTGAACTGCTTAACTCGCTCAAATAAGCATGTTATTCAAAACAACATCGAAAGTTGAGTCATTTGGTGACGTTGAGATTTTGGTTTCTGAAGTGCTTATCTCACTCAAATATTATGTCAGTCCAACCAACATCAAAACTTGAGTCAATTTGTTGAATTTCAGATCTTGGTCTGCTGAAGAGCTCAACTCGCTAAAATAAGCATTTTAATTCAACCAGCATGAAAAGTTGAGACATTTCGTGAAGTTGAGATTTTTGACTTCTGAAGTGCTTATCTCACTCTAGTAAGCATATTAGTCTAAGCAACATCAAAATTTGAGTCATTTGGTGAAGTTCAGATTTTGGTCTTCTGAAGTGCTTATCTGAGTGAAATAAGCATGTTCGTCAAAACAGCATCAACATTGAAGTCCATTGGTGAAGTTGTGATTTTTGACTTCTGAATTGCTTATCTCACTGAAATAAGCATTTTAGTGAAATCAGCATCAAAAGTTAGGTCCTTTGGTGAAGTTGAGATTTTATTCTTCTGATATGCTTATCTCGCGTTTTAGTCTAACCAGCATCAAAAGTTGTGTCTTGGTGAAATTGAGATTTTGGTTTTCTGATATGTTTATCTCGCTGAAGTAAGCATGTTATTCAAAACAACATGGAAAAGTTGAGTCATTTGGTGAAGTTGAGATTTTTGACTTCTGAAGTGCTTTTCTCACTCAAATGAGCATGTTCGTCATAACACCATCAAAAGTTGAGTCATTTGGTGAAGTTGAGATTTTTGACTGCTGAAATGCTTATCCCACTGAAATAAGACTTTTAAACAAACCAGTATCTAAAGTTAGTTCATTTGGTGAAGGTGAGATTTTAGTCTTCTGATAGGCTTATCTCGCTGAAATAAGCACGTTCGCCAAAACAACACCAAACGCTGAGTCATTTGGTGATGTTGAGATTTTTGAATTCTGAAGTGCTTATCTCACTGATGTTAGCATATTCGTCAAACCAACATCAAAACTTGAGTCATTTCGTGAAGTTCAGATTTTGGATTTCTGTAGTGCTTATCGTACTGAAATAAGCATGCTAGTTAAAACAGCATTAAACATTAAGTCATTTGGTGCAGTTGAGATTTTTGACTTCTGAAGTGCTCATCTCACTGAAATAAGCATGTTAGTCATAAAAGCATGAATAACTAAGTCATTCGGTGAAGTTGAGATATTTGCCAACTGAAGTGCTTATCTGACTCGAATAAGCATTTTTGTCTAACCAATATCAAAACTTGAGTCATTTGGTGAAGTTCAGATTTTCGTCATCTGAAGTGCCTATCTGAGTGATATAAGCATATCAGTCAAAACAGAATAAAAAATTAAGTCATTTGGTGAAGTTCAGATTTTGGTCTTTTGAAGTGCTTATCTCTCTGAAATAAGCATTTTAGTCAAATCAGCATCAAAAGTTAGGTCCTTTGGTGAGTTTGAGATTTTAGTCTTCTGACATACTGAACTCGCTGAAATAATCATTTTAATTTAACCAGCATCATAAATTAAGTCATTTGGTGAATTTGAGATTTTTGCGTTCTGACGTTCTTAACTCGCTGAAATAAGCATTTTTGTCATAACACCATCAAAAGTTGAGGCATTTGGTGAATTTGAGATTTTTGACTTCTGAAGTGCTTATCCCACTGAAATAAGCATGTTAATCAAATCAGCATCAAAAGTTGAGTCATTTTCTGAAGTTGAGATGTTCGTCTTCTGGTATGCTAAACTCGCTGAAATAAGCACGTTTTTCAAATCAACATAAAAGGTTGATTCATTTGGAGCAGTTGATATTTTTGACTTCTGAAGTGCTTATCTCACTGACATAAGCATGTGAGCCAAACCAACATCAAAATGTAACTCATTTGGTGAAGTTGAGATATGGGTCTTCTGAAGTGCTTAACTGAGTGAAATACGCAATGTCATCCAAACAGCATCAAAAATTAAGCCATTTGGTGAAGTTGAGATTTTTGACTTCTGAAGTGTTCATCTCACTTAAATAAGAATTGTAAACAAACCAGTATCTAAAGTTCGGTCATTTGGTGAAGGTGAGATTTTGGTCTTCTGATATGCTTATCTCGCTGAAATAAGCACGTTAGCCAAAACAACATCAAACGCTGAGTCATTTGGTGATATTGAGATTTTTGAATTCTGAAGTGCTTATCACACTGAAGTAAGCATATTAGTCAAACCAACATAAAAAAAAACGATTTATTTGGTGAAGATGAGCTTTTTGCCTTCTGAAGTGCTCATCTGACTCAAATATGAGTGTTATTCAAAGTAACATCATAAGTTGAATCATTCGGTGAAGTCGAGATTTTTCACTTCATAGTGCTTATGTCACTGGAGGAAACCTGTTAGTCAATCCAACATCAAAATTTGAGTCATTGAGAGAAGTTCAGATTTTTGTCATCTGAAGTGCTCATCTCACTAAAATAAGCATGTTGTCAAAACAGCATAAAAAGTTGAGTGTCTTGTTGAAGTTGAGTTTTTGCTCTTCTGCTATGCTTATCTCGCTGAAATAAGCATGTTATTCAAAACAACATCAAAAGTTTAGTCATTTGGTGAAGTTGAAATTTTTGACTTCTGAAGTCCTTGTCTCACTCAAATGAGCATGTTAGTCGAAATAACATTAAAAATTGATTCATTTGGTTAAAATCAGGTATTAGTTCTCGAGTGCTTAACTCACTGAAATAAGCATTTTAGTCAGACAAGCATCAAGAATCAAGTCTTTTGATGAAGTTGAGATTTTTGACTTCTGTAATGCTCATCTGACGGAAATAAGCATTTAATTCAAGCCAGCATCAAAAGTTATGTCATTTGGTAAAGTTGAAATTTCAGTCTTCTGATATGCTTATCTCGCTGAAACAAGCACGTTAGTCAAAACAGCATCAAACGTTGAGTCATTTGGTGAAGTTGAGATTTTAGCCTTTTGAAGTGCCGAACTCGCTGACATGACCATGTCAGTCAAAACAACATCAAATGTTGACTCATTTGTTGAAGTTGAGATTTTTAATTTCTGAAATGCTTCTCTCACTCAAATAAGCATGGTAGTCAAACCATCATCAAAACTAGATTCATTTGGTGAAGTTCAGGTATTGGTGTTCTGAAGAGCTTAAATCGCTGAAATAAACATTTTAAAACAACCAGCATCACAAGTTGTGTCATTTGGTGAAGTTGAGATTTTAGCCTTCTGACGATCTTAACTCGCTGAAATAAGCATGTCATTCAAACCAACATCAAAAACTAACATTTTTGGTGAAGTGAGATATTGGTATTCTGCAGTGCTTATCTCACTGAAGTAAGCATTTTAGTCAAATCAGCATCAAAAGTTAGGTCCTTTGGTCAGTTTGAGATTTTAGTCTTCGGATATGCTTATCTCGCTGAAACAATCATCTAATTTAACCAGCATCATAAATTAAGTCATTTGGTGAAGTTGAGATTTTTGCGTTCTGACGTCCTCAACTCGCTGAAATAAGCATGTTCGTCATAACACCGTCAAAAGTTGAGTCATTTGGTGAAGTTGAGATTTTTGACTTCTGAAATGCTTATCCCACTGAAATAAGACTTTTTAACAAACCAGTATCTAAAGTTAGGTCATTTGGTGAAGGTGAGATTTTAGTCTTCTGATATGCTTATCTCGCTGAAATAAGCACGTAAGCCAAAACAACACCAAACGCTGAGTCATTTGGTAATGTTGAGATTTTTGAATTCTGAAATGCTTATCTCACTGATGTTAGCATATTAGTCAAACCAACATCAAAAAAAAAACGATTTATTTGGTGAAGTTCGGATTTTTCTCTTCTGAAGTGTTTAACTCTGTGAAGTAAGCATTTTACTACAACCCGCATGAACAATTAAGTGATTTGCTTAAGTTGAGCTTTTTGCCTTCTGAAGTGCTTATCTCACTCAAATATGCGTGTTAATCAAAGTAACATCATAAGTTGAATCATTCGGTGAAGTCGAGATTTTTCACTTCTGAAGTGCTTATCTCACTGGAGGAAGCCTGTT
>NW_025968905.1:0-461 GCF_021869965.1 Rhincodon typus
CTCATCTATGTGGACTTTAATAAGGCTTTTAACAAGGTCCTGCACGCAGTCGAGTCATGCAGTTTAGGTCGCATGGGATCCAGGGAGAGCTAGTGAATTGATTCGAAACTGACTCAATGGTAGGAAGCAGAGGGTGATGGTTGAAGGTTACTTCTCAGACTGGAAGCCTGTGGTGTGCCACAGGGGTCAGTGCTGGGACCTTTGTTATTAGTTATTTACATAAATCACCTGGATGTGAATATACAGGGATGATTAGTAAGTTTGTGGATGATACAAAATTAGTATGTATTGAGAGGGGAAGATTATCAGAAAATTGATCTCGATCAGTTGGGGAAGTAGGCTGAGGGTTGGCAAATGCAATTCAATACAGATAAGTGAGGTGTTGCACTTTGGAAAGTCAAATCAATGTAGGACTTATACAGTAAATGGTAAGGTCCTGAGGATTGTTGTGGAACAGAGGG
>NW_025968905.1:1345-1476 GCF_021869965.1 Rhincodon typus
GGGAAGTAGGCTGAGGGTTGGCAAATGCAATTCAATACAGAGAAGTGAGGTGTTGCACTTTGGAAAGTCAAATCAATGTCGGATTTATACAGTAAATGGTAAGGTCCTGAGGATTGTTGTGGAACAGAGGG
>NW_025968905.1:1976-2725 GCF_021869965.1 Rhincodon typus
GGGCATATTTTTTAAGGTGACAGGTGAAAGATTGAGAAAAGGCATGAGGGGCAACCTTTTTTTTTTGCAGAGTGTGGTTCTTGCGTGGAATGAACTTCCAGAGGAAGTGGTGGATACAGGTACAGTTTACAACATTTAAAAGACGTTTGGATAATATGTAAATAAGAAATGTTCAGAGAGATATAGACAATGTGCAGGCAGATGGGACTACATTAGTTTTGGAACATGGTCAGCATGGACTGGTTGGACCAATGGGTCTGCTTCCATGCTGTCAGACTCTATGACTCTGTGATTGAAACTAACAGAATACTGAGAGGACTGGATAGATGGACATGGAGATGTTTCAACTAGCAGGAGAGACTCGAATCTGAGGGCACCGCTCTCAGCAAAGGGATGACCCTTTAGAACTGAGAAGAAGAATTTCTTCAGCCAGAGGGTGGTGATTCTGTGGAACTCAGTGTCGGAGAAGGTTGTGGGGGCCAAGTAATTGAGTGTACTTATGACAGAGATAAACAGGTTCTTGATTGGTAAGGGGATCAACAGGAGAAGATAGGAGAATGGGTGTGAGAAACATATCAGTCACAATCAAATTGTGGAGCAGTCTTAGTGGGCCGAATAGCCTAATTCTGCTCCTCTGTCTTGTGCTCTTATGGTTATTATGGGTGACTTCAATCTGCATACAGGTTGAACAAATCGAATCAGCAATACCATAGAGGAGAAATTCCTGGGTTGTGTACGAGATGGTTTTC
>NW_025968905.1:3225-12899 GCF_021869965.1 Rhincodon typus
TATTGGTTTCTGTGAGATCTTCCCATGTTCTTCTAAACCCCAGTGAATTTCATCCTATCTGATCTATTCTGTCATAATACGTTGGTCCTGCCATCCCAGGAATCAGTCTGGTAAACCTTAATTGGACAGCCTCCATAGCCAGAACATCCTTAGTCACATAAGTATTCCAAAACTGCACACAAGGCTCCAGGTGTGGTCCAACTGAGACCCTGTACAATTTCAGCAAGTCATCCCTGTTTCTGTTCTCAAATCCTCTCGCTATGAAGACCAACCTAGCATTTGCCGCCTTCATTTCCTGCTGCTACCTACATGCTTACGTTGAGTGACTTGTGTCCAAGGACAAACAGGTCTCAGTTCTCGTTTCTCATTTCCCTTTTCTAAATCCAAGCTGACTGACTCTGACTTTGTCTAATCCTGTTACTGTTTTCCAGTGTTGGGCTAACCGATCTATAAGTCCATGTTTTCTCTCTACTTTCTTTTTTACATAGTGGGCTTACATTAGCTCCCCTCCAATCCATGGGAACTGTTCTAGAGTCTATAGCATTATGAAAGATGACCATTAATTTCCTCAATTTAGATTCAAGCCCCTAGTTTCAGAATGCATCCACTGTCTCTCCTGCCACTTTGTTAAATACTCTGGGGCGTATATTATGAGGTGCTGGGATTTGTTGGCTTTTAATCCCATCAATTGCCCCAACATTATTTCCCTACTAATACTGATTTCCTCACTTCCTCCCTGTCATGTGATCCCCAGCATTTTAGTGATATTATTTATGTCATCATTTGTGATGACAGAACCAGAATATGTCGTTAATTGGTCCGTCCATCGCTTTATTCCACATTATAACTTCCCCTGTTTCTGATCGTAAGGGACTTGTTTTCATTATTTTTTTTTTCTCTTCATATCCCTTTTGGAGCTTTTGCAATTAGTTTGTATGTTTCCTACAAGCTTACCCTGAGACTTTATTTTCCCCTTTTGCTGAAATCTGATCTGCTGCCAGTCTTCAGGTCTGCTGCTCTTAGCCAATTTTTACGCCTCTTCCTTGGATCCGGTACTATCCCTAACATCCCTTGTTAACTATGGCAGGGTCGCCTTTCCCATTTTATTTTGTGCCAGACAGGAATGAACAACAGTTGCAGTTCCTCCAAGTGCTCTCTAAATATTTGTCAACCCCCTTAAAGCTTAAGTTCCTCAAGTTATTGTTGCCTGCATGCACCTCATAACACTGTAATTTCCTCTCTTTAGATTTTGGCCCCTCGTCTCAGAATCATCTCTGTCACTCTCCATCTTCATGAAGGAGTCTTCACTTTTCCACAGCTGGATTTCCAATTAATCCATTCTCATTACACAATTAAAATTTTGAAATAAAGTTGCTGTGGTCCCAGAAGATTGTCAGACTGTTCTGTCTCTTGAGAGAGAGAAAGCAAGAGACGACTGACAGTGCTTTAACCTCAGGGTTACCATGCCTCAGTCAATGGGCAAGGTTGAGATGGTGGGACCTTCATGGTGACCTCAGCTAGTACAGGAAGTGAGTACGTGCTGCTGGTGTCACTCTGTGTCACAAACCAGCTGTCCAGCCAATTGAGCTAACCCACCCCTGACCAATACACAATACACCTTTGAGGATGGCCTGTCCTCTCTTTGGGTACTCAGTATGTTGATCTAGAAAACCATCTCGTACACAACCCAGGAATTTCTCCTCTATGGTATTGCTGATTCGATTTGTTCAACCTGTATGCAGATTGAAGTCACCCATAATAACCATGAGAGCACAAGACAGAGGAGCAGAATTAGGCTACTCGGCCCACTAAGACTGCTCCACAATTTGATTGTGACTGATATGTTTCTCACACCCATTCTCCTATCTTCTCCTGTTGATCCCCTTACCAATCAAGAACCTATTTATCTCTGTCATAAGTACACTCAATTACTTGGCCCCCACAACCTTCTCCGACACTGAGTTCCACAGAATCACCACCCTCTGGCTGAAGAAATTCTTCTTCTCAGTTCTCAAGGGTCATCCCTTTGCTGAGAGCGGTGCCCTCAGATTCGAGTCTCTCCTGCTAGTTGAAACATCTCCATGTGCATCTATCCAGTCCTCTCAGTATTCTGTTAGTTTCAATCACAGAGTCATAGAGTCTGACAGCATGGAAGCAGACCCATTGGTCCAGCCAGTCCATGCTGACCATGTTCGAAAACTAATGTAGTCCCATCTGCCTGCACATTGTCTATATCTCTCTGAACATTTCTCATTTACATATTATCCAAACGTCTTTTAAATGTTGTAAACTGTACCTGTATCCACCACTTCCTCTGGAAGTTCATTCCATGCAAGAACCACACTCTGCAAAAAAAAAAGGTTGCCCCTCATGCCTTTTCTCAATCTTTCACCTGTCACCTTAAAAAATATGCCCCTAGTCTTGAAATCCCCCACCCGAGGGAAAAGACATCTGCTATTCACCTTCTCTATACTCCTCAAGGGCAGGACTTAAACAATTAATGGTAGGGCCCTGGGTAGTGTTGTACCTAGGTACCTTTGTACCTGAGATGGTGCCACAAGTGGCAACTTGTAAACTTTTCACTGTACTCATGTGAGTACATGTGACAATAAATGTTATTCCATTTGATTAAAAATATGCTTCCCGGTCTTGAAATCCCCACACCAGAGAAAGGACACCTGAATTTCACAAACCTCTATAAGGTCAACCTCAACATGCTACATTCCTGTGAAAGGAGTTCCAGCCCCTCCTTATGACTCAATCCCTCCATTCTCATGAACATCCCGGTTAACCACCTTTGAACTCTCTCCAGCTTAATAATATCATTGCTACAACAGGACAACCAGAATTGGACACAGTCCTGCAGAAGAGGCCTTGCCAATGGCCTGTATGATCTCAACATGACGTCCCAACTTCTCTACACGACGGTCTGAGCAATGAAGGTAAGCATACTGAACGCCTTGTCAACCACCCTGTCTGTATGTGACGCAAATTTCAAAGAATTCGGTAACTGAAGCCTCAAGTCTCTATGGTCTACAATACCCAAGGGTCTGCTTTTAATTGTATAAGTCGTGCATCCCTTGTTTGTTTTAGTACAGTACAGTACCTCACATTTATTCAAATTAAACTCCATCTGCCCCTTCTCAGCCCATAGACCCAATTGATTAAGATCTCTTTGAAATCTTAGATAACCTTCTTCACTGTCCACTATGCCACCAATTTTGGTGTCATCCACAAAGTTATTAACCATGCCTTCTATATTCTCATCAAAATCATTTATATAAATGTCAAACAAAAGTAGACCCAATACCAATCCCTGCAGAACGCCACTGGTCGTTGCTCAACACCAGGCCTCCAGTCCAAAAAACAACCCTCCACTGCCATAGCCTGTCTTGTGACATTAAGCAAATTTTTTATCCAACTGGCAAGCTCACCCTAGATCCCATGTAAGCTAACTTTACTAATTAGTCTACCTTGTGGAACCTTGTCAAGAGCTTTACTAAAGTCCAAGTAAACAATATTTACTGCTCTGCCCTCATCAATCATCTTGGTTACTTCATCAAAATCTCAGTCAAATGTGTAAGACACTATTTCACTTGCATAAAACCATGCTGAAAATCCATAATCATTCCTTGCCTCTCCAAATGCTATCTTCCACAATCGCCTCCAACAACTTATCCACCACCAAAGTCAGACTCACATGCCTATAGTTCACAGGCTTCTCCTTACGTCCCTTAAATGAAGGCACAACATTAGCCACTCTTCAGTCATCTGGCACCTCACCCGTAGGTATAGATGATACAATATTTGTGCAAGCATCCCCACATTTTCTCTTTAACTTTCCACAACACGATGGGATGCACTAGACAGGTTGTAAGATTTAGATTCATAGAGTAATACAGCATGCAAAAAGGCCTTTTTCCCAAACTGGTCCATGCTGGCCATTAAGCTAGTTCCAACTGCTGGATTTGGTCCACTTCCCTCTCAACCCTTCCCATCCATGCACCTGTCCAAATGTATTTTAAATGCTGCGATTGTACCAGCCTCAACTACTTTCTCTAGCAGCCCATTCCATACATGCACCACTGTGTGCATGAAGAAGTTACCCCTCAGGTCCTTCTTAAATCTTTCCCTTTTCACCTTAAACCTATGACCTTGTGATTTCAATTCCCCATCCCTGGGATAAAGCCGATATGCATTCATCCTATCTTTGCCCCTCATGATTTTAGACACCTCAATAAAGTCACTCCCTCATTCTCCTACGTTCCAAGGAATAAAGTCCTACCCTGACCAACCTGTCCCTACAATTTGGGCCTACTAGTCCTGGTAACATCCTGGTAAATCTTCTTTGCACACTTTCCAGTTTAACTATGTCTGTCCTGTGACAGCGTGACCAAAACCGTACACAGTCATTGGTGAGGCTGCACTGGAATACTTATACACCTGTAACGTAATGTCCCAACACCTATACTCAATGCCTCAACCGATGAAGGCCAGCATGCCAAATGCCTTCTCCTCCACCCTTGTTACCTGTGACACCACTTTCAATGAACCATGTACTTGTTCTCCTAGGTCCCTCTGTTCCACAACAATCCTCAGGACCTTACCATTTACTGTATAAGTCCTCCATTGGTTTGACTTTCCAAAGTGCAACACCTCACTTATCTGTATTGAATTGCATTTGCCAACCCTCAGCCTACTTCCCCAACTGATCGAGATCAATTTTCTGATAATCTTCCCCTCTCAATACCTACTAATTTTGTATCATCCACAAACTTACTAATCATCCCTGTATATTCACATCCAGGTGATTTATGTAATAACAAATAACAAAGGTCCCAGCACTGACCCCTGTGGAACACCACAGGCTTCCAGTCTGAGAAGTAACCTTCAACCATCACCCTCTGCTTCCTACCATTGAGCCAGTTTCGAATCAATTCACTAGCTCTCCCTGGATCCCATGCGACCTAAACTGCATGACTAGACTGCGTGCAGGACCTTGTTAAAAGTCTTATTAAAGTCCACATAGATGAGATCACTGCCGTACCCTCACCTATGCTCTTGGTTTCCTCTCAGAAAAAGTCTGAAAGATTTGTCAGACGTGACTTCCCGCGCACAAACCCATCCTGACAATCCCTAATCGGACCTTGACTATCCAAATGTTGGTTGATCCCGTCCCTCAGTATCCTCTCCGATAACTTGCCGACCACTGCTGTCAGGCTCATTGGCCTGCAGTTCCCTGGCATGTCTTTGCTACCTTTCTTTAAACAATGGAAAAACATTAGCCACTCTCCAGTCTCCTGGAACTTCACCAGTGGCTAAAGCTGAAGCAAAAATTTCTACAAAGGCCCCTGCAATTTCTTCCCAAGCCTCCCACAATGTCTGAGGATGGATTTGATCAGGCCCAGGGATTTATCCACCTTAATGTGCTTTAAGGCTGCAAACACCACCTCTGAGAATAAGTATGTGGTCCAAAACATCCCCGCTTGTTTCCCGTATTTCCGTAGCATCCATGATTCTCTCCTCACTAAACACTGAGGAGAAATATTTATTTAAAAATCTTGCCCCGTCTTCTGTGCCACAGGATATCCATCTTTATATTTCAGAAGACGTCCATGTGAACTGTTTTCAAAACACACTATTTTTTTCCCTGAATTCTCCAACATCCACTTCTTTCTCCACCGTAAAAACTGATGCAAAATATTAATATCTTTGTAATATTTCTGTCATGTCCTGAGGTTCAATGCTGAGATGACCTCTTTAATCTTTAAAGAGCCATGCTCGCTCTCTAGTTGCTTTCTTGCTCTTAAAGCACTTGTAGTGTATCTTTGCATTATCCGTCACCTTATCTATCAAGGCAATTTCATATCCCCTCCTGCCTTCCTGATCTGCCACTTAAGAATGCCTGCACACTGTTTGTACTGTTCAAAAGATTCATTTAAACCCAATTGTTTGTATCTAATTGATGATTCGTTTTTTATTCTTGACTAAAAGCTGAATATCCTTTTCATCCATTATTCTCCAATTCTCCCAGCCTTACCTTTCACTCTAACAAGAACATAATGATTCTGAACTCTCGTTACCACACTTCTGAAAACCTCCCATTTATCAGATGACCCTTTACCTGCAGTCTACTCCATTCAACTTTTGAAAGTTCTTGTCACATACCATTAAAATTGGCCTTACTCCAATTAAATACTTTTACCTTTTCTGGAAGGCTTATCCTTTTCCACAACTGTTTTAAGACTGACAGAATTATTATCACCAGACCCAAAGTATTCCTGTACAGTCACTTCAGTCACTTACTGTGCCTTATTACCAAAGAGAAGCTCAAGTTTTCTCTTTCTCTTTAGTAGGAACATTGACTTATTGATAAAGAAAATATTCTTGAACACATTTAACAAATTATTCACCATCCAAACCTTTAACACTGTAGCAGTTCCAGTCAATGTTTAGAAAATTAAAATCACCAATTCCTGCAACCTTCTCATTCTTTCGTATATCTGAGATCTCTCTACGTATTTGTTCCTCAATTTCCCCTGACTAATTAGGAACCCATAGTACAATCCCACCACATGATCATTCCTTTCTTATTTCTAATTTCAACCCATATATTTTCACTAGACATTTTTTTTTTCAGAAATATCTTTTCTAGTTGCAGCTGCAATATTTTCCCCAATTTAAAAAAAAATGCCACTCCCTCACTTCTTTTGCCTCCCTTTCTTTCCTTCCTACAGCTTCTGAAACCCGAAACATTAGTATGGGCAAAATATCTTGCATGGCGTATAATGTAGGAAAATGTGAAATCATTCACTTTAGCAGGAAGCAGAAACAAGAGCAGAATATTCCTTAAATGGTGAATGACTGCTGAATTCTGAGATGTGGAGGATACAGTATGAGTTACAAAGTTAGTATGCAGATACAGCATGTAACCATGGTGTCATACAGCATGAAGACAGACCTAATGGTCCAACTATTCCATCCTGACCATATTCCCAAACTAAACTAGTCCCATCTTCCTGCATTTGGCCCACATCACTCCAAACCTTTCGAATTTATGTGCTTATCTAAATCTCTTTTAAACATTGTAACTGTAACTGTACCTGCACCTACCATTTCATCTGGCAGTTCATTCCACACACTGAGCACACTCTATGTAAAAAGAAAAGAAAAGTTACCCCTCATGTCATTTTTTAAATCTTTCTTCTCTCACCGTAAAAAATATGCCCCCTAGTTTTGAACTCATCCATCTGAGGGATAAGACCTTTGCTGTTCACCTTATCTAAGCCTCTCATGCTTTTATAAACC
This sequence comes from Rhincodon typus, assembly GCF_021869965.1. Lineage (NCBI taxonomy): Eukaryota > Metazoa > Chordata > Chondrichthyes > Orectolobiformes > Rhincodontidae > Rhincodon > Rhincodon typus. Next base: position 10,534 of record NW_025968905.1, read on the forward strand.
TCTTTCAGGTTACGCCTCAACCTCCTATCTTCCGGTGAATGAAGTCCCAGCCTATCCAGCCTATTTTTACAACTCGAACCCTTCTTAACCAGTAATATCCTGCTTTTTTCTGAACCCACTCCAGTTTAATAATATCCTTCCGATGACGGGACTACCAGAATGGCACACAGTATTCCTTGAGAGTCCTCATCAACATCCTTTACAACCTCCAACATGACGTCCTAACTCCCGTACTCAAAGACCTGAGCAATGAAGACAAGTGTGCTGAATGCCTTCTTAACCACTCTGTCCACCTGTGAAACAAATTTCAAAGAATAATGTACCTGAAAGCCTAGGTTCTCTGTTCTGTAATAGTACCCAGGGCCCTACTATTAATTGTATAAGTCCTGCCCATGTGAAGTATTCCATTTTGGATAAAACAAACATTTATTCAAATAAAGTTCAATCTGCCACTCTTTAGCCCATTGACCCAATTGACTAAGATCTCGGTCTAATCCAGAAAGCCAATAGGCTGTATGCTTTATTATCACAGGAATTAAACATCAATGTAAGGATGTTCTGCTTCATTTGTACAGGGAAGGGAAGAGACCAAATCTCAAAGACCTCGTGCAGGTTTTGGTCGTCTGTACGCTTATTCGAAGTGGTTCAGAGAAAGTTTACTGGATTGAACCCTGGAATAAGTGGGTTGTCTAAGGAGGATAGGTTGGGCAGGCGAAATGGAATAGGATTAGGCTAGAACTGCTGACTAAAACAGTAAAGTAATATGATGTGAGCCAGGATATAGGGTGTGGTGAAGTAGAATCTCTTTGGGTTGAGCTCAAACGTCAATGGAGAGAAAGTGATATTAGTGTTGTATATAGACCCCAAGCTGCAGTAATATTGGGGAAGGCATTAGAATGGAATTTAGAACTACAAGGCATAAAGTTATGGCTGTAATTATGGGTGATTTCAACCTCCATAGAAATTGAGCAGATAGCATCAGTAGCAATAAGATAGGGGAGGAATTCTTAGCGTATATATGGTACAATTTTAGGTTGAAAAAGCAGATGAGTATTGGGTAGTGAGAAAGGAATAATTGACAATCGAGTTGAGCATGGGCCCTTAAGGAAGAGTGACCACGACAGGATAGAATTCAACATTAAGATGGAGAGTGATGTCGTTGTTTTTGAGACTAGAGTCCTGTAATTAAATAAAAGAAGTTAGAATGGTATGAGGCATGAGCCAGTTGTGATAAATTGTGGACCACAATTTAAATGGATGATGGGAGATGGGTAATGGCAAACATTGAAAGAGGACGTGGACAAGCTGTGGCATAAAAATAAAATCGAAACGTTGTCAAACCATGGCAGAGAAAGAGAAATGAGCGGGTATTAAATTTAAGGAAGCAGCATACAAATTGGATAAATAAAACAACAGACCTAAGGATTGGGAACCGTTTAGATTTCAGCAAAGGGAGACAAAGGGATTTAATTTGAGGGAGAAAATAGAATCTGAGAGTACTCTTGCATGGACCATAAGACCAACAGCATTTTTAAAATAGACATTCACAGGATGTGGACATTGCTAACTCGGTCAGAATTTATTGCACATCCCTGATTGCCCAGAGTTAACTGCATTGCAGTGGGGGGGAGTCACATATACGCCAGACCAGGTAAGGATGACAGTTTCTTTCCCTGAAGGATATTAGTGAGCCAGATGGGTTTTTCCTGACAATCAACAACGGTTTCATGATCATCATTAAACTCTTAATTGAAGATTGATAATCCAAGATTAGTCAAGAAAAATGTAGGGTCTCCTTACAATCAAACAGGGAATTTATAATGGAGTGCAAAGTGATGACAGACCAATTAAATATATCTTAGATTTTCAAAAAGGGGCACACAAATAATGTCCCAAAATTAAGGGGATCACAGGGTCTAATTGGAAGGTGGAATTGTAAGAAATTGGGAAAACTAATGAGGTAATAGGCAGATAAATCCCCAGAGATTGATAACTTTCATCTCAGAGTACCTTAGGAAGTGGCCTTAGAATGAACAGCTGCACTAGTGGTTATGCTCCAAAATACGATACAGTCGCAAGAGTTCCGACGGTTTGGAGGGTAGCTAACATAACCCCAGTATTTAAGAAGGAAGTCAGAGAGAAAACATGGAATTTGCATAACATTGTTGGTGGGAAAAATGTTCGAGTCCACTATAAAAGGTGGGATAACAGACGACTTAGATGATAGTGACAAAATCAGACAGAGTCAGCTGAGGCTTTTTCTGTGCTGTCGGTCTCTGAGACTGGATGTTGGGCATGAATGCCCTCCCAGCCACTCCCCATCCTTAATTGGAAATATATCACTATTCCTTCAGTATTGCTGGGTC
>NW_025968905.1:13399-14145 GCF_021869965.1 Rhincodon typus
AGCTCTCCCTGGATCCCATGCGACCTAAACTGCATGACTAGACTGCGTGCAGGACCTTGTTAAAAGTCTTATTAAAGTCCACATAGATGAGATCACTGCCGTACCCTCACCTATGCTCTTGGTTTCCTCTCAGAAAAAATCTGAACGATTTGTCAGACGTTATTTTCCCGCGCACAAACCCATCCTGACAATCCCTAATCGGACCTTGACTATCCAAATGTTGGTTGATCCCGTCCCTCAGTATCCTCTCCGATAACTTGCCGACCACTGCTGTCAGGCTCACTGGCCTGCAGTTCCCTGGCATGTCTTTGCTACCTTTCTTTAAACAATGGAAAAACATTAGCCACTATCCAGTCTCCTGGAACTTCACCAGTGGCTAAAGCTGAAGCAAAAATTTCTACAAAGGCCTCTGCAATTTCTTCCCTAGCCTCCCACAATGTCTGAGGATGGATTTGATCAGGCCCAGGGATTTATCCACCTTAATGCGCTTTAAGGCTGCAAACACCACCTCTGAGAATAAGTATGTGGTCCAAAACATCCCCGCTTGTTTCCCGTATTTCCGTAGCATCCATGATTCTCTCCTCACTAAACACTGAGGAGAAATATTTATTTAAAAATCTTGCCCCGTCTTCTGTGCCACAGGATATCCATCTTTATATTTTAGAAGACGTCCATGTGAACTGTTTTCAAAACACACTATTTTTTTCCCTGAATTCTCCAACATCCACTTCTTTCTCCACCGTAAA
>NW_025968905.1:14645-19018 GCF_021869965.1 Rhincodon typus
GTTACAATGTTTAAAAGAGATTTAGATAAGTACACAAATTCGAAAGGTTTGGAGTGATGTGGGCCAAATGCAGGAAGATGGGACTAGTTTAGTTTGGGAATATGGTCAGGATGGAATAGTTGGACCATTAGGTCTGTCTTCATGCTGTATGACACCATGGTTACATGCTATATCTGCATACTAACTTTGTAACTCATACTTTATCCTCCACATCTCAGAATTCAGCAGTCATTCACCATTTAAGGAATATTCTGCTCTTGTTTCTGCTTCCTGCTAAAGTGAATGATTTCAGATTTTCCAACATTATACGCCATGCAAGATATTTTGCCCATACTAATGTTTCGGGTTTCAGAAGCTGTAGGAAGGAAAGAAAGGGAGGCAAAAGAAGTGAGGGAGTGGCTTTTTTTTAAATTGGGGAAAATATTGCAGCTGCAACTAGAAAAGATATTTCTGAAAAAAAAATGTCCAGTGAAAATATATGGGTTGAAATTAGAAATAAGAAAGGAATGATCATGTGGTGGGATTGTACTATGGGTTCCTAATTAGTCAGGGGAAATTCGTAGAGAGATCTCAGATATGCGAAAGAATGAGAAGGTTGTCGGAATCGATGATTTTAATTTTCTAAACATTGACTGGAACTGCGACAGTGTTAAAGGTTTGGATGGTGAATAATTTGTTAAATGTGTTCAAGAATATTTTCTTTGTCAATAAGTCAATGTTCCTACTAAAGAGAAAGAGAAAACTTGAGCTTCTCTTTGGTAATAAGGCACAGTAAGTCACTGAAGTGACTGTACAGGAATACTTTGGGTCTGGTGATAATAATTCTGTCAGTCTTAAAACAGTTGTGGAAAAGGATAAGCCTTCCAGAAAAGGTAAAAGTATTTAATTGGAGCAAGGCCAATTTTAATGGTATGTGACAAGAACTTTCAAAAGTTGAATGGAGTCGACTGCAGGTAAAGGGTCATCTGATAAGTGGGAGGTTTTCAGAAGTGTGGTAACGAGAGTTCAGAATCATTATGTTCTTGTTAGAGTGAAAGGTAAGGCTGGGAGAATTAGAGAATAATGGATGAAAAGGATATTCAGCTTTTAGTCAAGAATAAAAAACTCATCATCAATTAGATACAAACAATTGGGTTTAAATGAATCTTTTGAACAGTACAAACAGTGTAGAGGCATTCTTAAGTGGGAGATCAGGAAGGCAGGAGGGGACATGAAATTGCCTTGATAGATAAGGTGACGGATAATGCAAAGATACACTACAAGTGCTTTAAGAGCAAGAAAGCAACCAGAGAGCAAGCATGGCTCTTTAAAGATTAAAGAGGTCATCTCAGCATTGAACCTCAGGAGGTGACAGAAATATTACAAAGATATTAATATTTTGCATCAGTTTTTACGGTGGAGAAAGAAGTGGATGTTGGAGAATTCAGGGAAAAAAATAGTGTGTTTTGAAAACAGTTCACATGGACGTCTTCTAAAATATAAAGATGGATATCCTGTGGCACAGAAGACGGGGCAAGATTTTTAAATAAATATTTCTCTTCAGTGTTTAGTGAGGAGAGAATCATGGATGCTACGGAAATACGGGAAACAAGCGGGGATGTTTTGGACCACATACTTACTCTCAGAGGTGGTGTTTGCAGCCTTAAAGCGCATTAAGGTGGATAAATCCCTGGGCCTGATCAAATCCATCCTCAGACATTGTGGGAGGCGAGGGAAGAAATTGCAGAGGCCTTTGTAGAAATTTTTGCTTCAGCTTTAGCCACTGGTGAAGTTCCAGGAGACTGGATAGTGGCTAATGTTTTTCCATTGTTTAAAGAAAGGTAGCAAAGACATGCCAGGGAACTGCAGGCCAGTGAGCCTGACAGCAGTGGTAGGCAAGTTATTGGAGAGGATACTGAGGGACGGGATCAACCAACATTTGGATAGTCAAGGTCCGATTAGGGATTGTCAGGATGGGTTTGTGCGCGGGAAGTCATGTCTGACAAATCTTTCAGACTTTTTCTGAGAGGAAACCAAGAGCATAGGTGAGGGTACGGCAGTGATCTCATCTATGTGGACTTTAATAAGACTTTTAACAAGGTCCTGCACGCAGTCTAGTCATGCAGTTTCGGTCGCATGGGATCCAGGGAGAGCTAGTGAATTGACTCGAAACTGGCTCAATGGTAGGAAGCAGAGGCTGATGGTTGAAGGTTACTTCTCAGACTGGAAGCCTGTGGTGTTCCACAGGGGTCAGTGCTGCGACCTTTGTTATTTGTTATTTACATAAATCACCTGGATGTGAATATACAGGGATGATTAGTAAGTTTGTGGATGATACAAAATTAGTCGGTATTGAGAGGGGAACATCATCAGAAAATTGATCTCGATCAGTTGGGGAAGTAGGCCGAGGGTTGGCAAATGCAATTCAATACAGATAACTGTGAGGTGTTGCACTTTGGCAAGTCAAACCAATGTAGGACTTATACAGTAAATGATAAGGTCCTGAGGATTGTTGTGGAACAGAGGGACCTAGGAGAACAAGTACATGGTTCATTGAAAGTGGTGTCACAGGTAACAAGGGTGGAGGAGAAGGCATTTAACATGCTGGCCTTCATCGGTTGAGGCATTGAGTATAGGTGTTGGGACATTATGTTACAGGTGTATAAGTCATTGGTGAGGCTGCACTGGAATACTGTGTACGGTTTTGGTCACGCTGTCACAGGAAAGACATAGTTAAACTGGAAAGTGTGCAAAGAAGATTTACCAGGATGTTACAAGGACTAGTAGGCCCAAATTGTAGGGACAGGTTGGTCAGGGTAGGACTTTATTCCTTGGAACGTAGGAGAATGAGGGAGTGACTTTAATGAGGTGTCTAAAATCACGACGGGCAAAGATAGGATGAATGCATATCGGCTTTATCCCAGGGATGGGGAATTGAAATCACAAGGTCATAGGTTTAAGGTGAAAGGGGAAAGATTTAAGAAGGACCTGAGGGGTAACTTCTTCATGGACAGAGTGGTGCATGTATGGAATGGGCTGCTAGAGAAAGTAGTTGAGGCTGGTACAAGAGCAGCATTTAAAATACATTTGGACAGGTGCATGGATGGGAAGGGTTGAGAGGGAAGTGGACCAAATCCAGCAGTTGGAACTAGCTTAATGGACACCATGGACCAGTTTGGGAAAAAGACCTTTTTGCATTCTGTATTACTCTATGAATCTAAATCTTACAACCTGTCTAGTGCATCCCATCGTGTTGTGGAAAGTTAAAGAGAAAATGTGGGGATGCTTGCACAAATATTGTATCATCTATACCTACGGGTGAGGTGCCAGATGACTGAAGAGTGGCTAATGTTGTACCTCCATTTAAGGGATGTAAGGAGAAGCCTGTGAACTATAGGCATGTGAGTCTGACTTTGGTGGTGGATAAGTTGTTGGAGGCGATTGTGGAAGATAGCATTTGGAGAGGCAAGGAATGATTATGGATTTTCAGCATGGTTTTATGCAAGTGAAATAGTGTCTTACACATTTGACTGAGATTTTGATGAAGTAACCAAGATGATTGACGAGGGCAGAGCAGTAAATATTGTTTACTTGGACTTTAGTAAAGCTCTTGACAAGGTTCCACAAGGTAGACTAATTAGTAAAGTTAGCTTACATGGGATCTAGGGTGAGCTTGCCAGTTGGATAAAAAATTTGCTTAATGTCACAAGACAGGCTATGGCAGTGGAGGGTTGTATTTTGGACCGGAGGCCTGGTGTTCAGCAATGACCAGTGGCGTTCTGCAGGGATTGGTATTGGGTCTACTTTTGTTTGACATTTATATAAATGATTTTGATGAGAATATAGAAGGCATGGTTAATAACTTTGCGGATGACACCAAAATTGGTGGCATTGTGGACAGTGAAAAAGGTTATCTAAGATTTCAAAGAGATCTTAATCAATTGGGTCTATGGGCTGAGGAGTGGCAGATGGAGTTTAATTTGAATAAATGTGAGGTACTGTACTGTACTAAAACAAACAAGGGATGCAGGACTTATACAATTAAAAGCAGACCCTTGGGTATTGTAGACCATAGAGACTTGAGGTTTTAGTTACCGAATTCTTGAAATTTGCGTCACATACAGACCGGGTGGTTGACAAGGCGTTCAGTATGCTTACCTTCATTGCTCAGTCTGAGAAGTTGGGACGTCATGTTGAGATCATACAGGCCATTGGCAAGGCCTCTTCTGCAGGACTGTGTCCAATTCTGGTTGTCCTGTTGTAGCAATGATATTATTAAGCTGGAGAGAGTTCAAAGGTGGTTTACCGGGATGTTCATGAGAATGGAGGGATTGAGTCATAAGGAGGGGCTGGGACTCCTTTCACAGGAATGTAGCATGTTGAGGTTGACCTTA
>NW_025968906.1:0-19017 GCF_021869965.1 Rhincodon typus
TGTGTTCATCCAGCTCTACACCTTGTTATCTTGTTTTTACCATCTTTTATCAGATCACTCTTTCAGGATGAAATATATAAGTGTGGGAAGCAACAAGGGTGGCACGAAAAAGGTGCTGCCACTTGTGATGGGAAGTGTCCAAGAAACCACGTTGCTTGCTCAATGTTAGGATATGAACCACGCAGCATGAGGCTGAACAAAATCAGTTGGATGTTTAAGGCATGGATCCAGACACCAGACAGAATTTATCAAGGTGGGGGCGGGGAGTGGTGCAGGAAATGAAGTGTTGGATGAATGAATGCTCACCTGCTCCCTACCCCTCCACCTCCCTCACTGGAGCTGCATAGGTTATGGTGATTTTCCACCATTTCTTGCTGCACCACAAAAACATGGTTGACTGCATTGGCAACATGGTGGAGCCATCCAAAGGCAGCTCATCAAGTCAGAAAAATATTACTGAGCTTTTCCAGAGCCAACTCCCAAAGTTTTTTTTTCCGATGCCTTTTTATCGCACAAGGTCAGACTGTTGTAAGATGTGGACAAATTGAAAAATGAAGGTTTTTTTTCACATGTTTACAGTATCGTTATGTTTTCATTTGAGTTTGTTTTGACTTGGAGCGCACAAACCAGGGTACACAGAGGCTTCCTTGACTGAACACAAATTTAGGGGATGGTGCCCTTATGTTTTATTAATTGCAATTTTACTGTAAATGTATTTTAGCAAATAGCCTAATACTCCTGAATTCCCTTTTCCTGATTGCTATTTAGTTATTCCTGCTATATATTGCACATTTACTTTCATCTATGTGGCAAGGCTGTCGGGTGACATTTGAACAGCTATATCAGACAGCTGTATTTGGAATCATGTTCTGACATAAATTGTATCGAATCGGGAAGAAAGAATAGTGTTGTCTTATGTAATTAGTGTTATTAGTTACGGGGATTGATTGAAGAAATACGTACTGTTCTCCCTGGAGAGAGAAGACTGAGAGGAGATCTGATTGAGGTTTTCAAAATCATAGTGATCTGGACAGAGTATATAGGGCAAAGCTATTTCTGCTTGTAAAAGAAACAAAAGTGAGAGGGCATAGACTTAAAGTGGTGTGTAAGTGAAGCAAGTGTGGTGTGAGAATAAACCTTTTCACACAGCAAGTAGGGTATAGAATGCACTGTCTGGAAGTGTGGGGGAAGCAAGTTTAGCTAAAGCATTCAATAGGGCATTGAATGTATTTTTGGATAGGAATGATGTGCAGGGATATGGGGGAAAGGCAGGAGATTGGCATAAGGTAATAGGGTGGGAATAGAAAATAGAGCTGGTGTAGCCACATTGGGCCAAATGGCCTCCTGCACCGTAAAAATTCTGTGATTTGGTGATACATTAACCCCTTGGAATTTGACATGCTGAGTTATTTACTGTATTATTTTTATGCAAGGCTGTGACATGTTCCTCAAAAAAATGCAATTCACCTCTTGTGATTTATATTTTATAATCCATATGGTCAAATCCATAATGTGATGGGAATGTGATTTTTTTTTGTTTATTTGATTGTTTCGGCACTGTGAAATCCCTTATCTCACACACTGTTACTGCTAAATTCGTTTCATTACCCATATCAAGCTGGGGATTTCCATGTAAGCAGCCATTATTTCTGTGGCCAGTAAGTGCTTTAACTTCCTTGTAGGTAGAACACATGTTCCTCATTTTTCCTTGGTTTGATTTTCCCATCAGTCCTGATGTTTGGATTGTCATTGTCAGTTGGCACTTGCTCAAAAGTATGATTGTCCAACTAAATAAATCCTGTGTCAGTTTGTGTGGTTGATGAGCCTGATCCTAGAGCTGCAACTCCGACCATACATTTGGCACATGTTTCTGGGAAGTGGAAGTGGTCCTTGGCCTTGAGGTTACTGGCATTCCTTTCTCCGGTCCCTTTTCCATACTTTCGAGTGTTCTCAAAGATTTGTATCTCTTCATGCAGATCAGTTTCTTCTGAATGAGGGTTTCTCGTATGTTGACATGTATGTTGCATTTCTTGAAGGAAGCATTCAGGGAGTCTTTGAAACACTTCCTTTGTCCTCCGCTCATTCAAGTGCAATCCTTTAGTTGGGCGAAGAAGATTTGCTTTGCCAGTTGGAACTCAGGCATAGTTGGCCCAGGTTTTTAAATGATCATAGCCTTGATGCTGGATTGGATTGTGTCAAATGATGGATTAATCCCACTTTTAAAATTAAATCCTGGAGGAGGTGCATTTCAAAATTCACTGGAATGACATTGCAGGTGCAAGGGTGAAATTATGGAGCACTGACTAATCAGTAGAAGACAGAGTTGGGATGAAGGGGACATTTTCAGGATGGCATCCAGTAAACAGAGTGGCACAGTGATCAGAGCTAAGGCCACAATTATTTGTAATATTTATTATTGACTTGGATGAGGGAAATTAATATGCTATAGTCAAGTTTGAAAATGACATAAAAATAGGTGAGAAGGAAAGTATTGATGATGCAAACAGCCTCTCGAGAATAATAGACTGGTTAAGTGAATGGGCAAAAAGTTGGCAGATGGAGTATAATTTGAGAAAATGTAAGGTTATGCACTTTGACAAGAAAGAAGGAGGAACTGAATGTTATTTATATGTTGAAAAACTGCAGAAAAGCAGCAGCACAGATGAATTTGGAGGTTCTCATGCATGAATCACGAAAAGATAGCATAAAAGTACAGCAGGTAATAGGGAAGGCAAATGGACTGTTGACCTTTATTTGAAAGGGAATGGAGAATAAAAGTATTGCAGTCTTGCTAAAAAATATACATGACCCAGCTAGAATACTCATTGAATGGTGGAGTAGACTTGATGGGTGAAATGGCCTACTGCTGCTCTAATGTCTCATGGGCAGATGTGATAATGGGCAGGAAATAGTTTGGGATCCGTGTCTAATGGAGTGCGGGGGCTGTGACATTCTGGAGGTCAATGAGGGAACTTCAGAAGTTGAAGAGTCTTTATAATGATCAGGTGACGCATTGCAGCAGTAGAAGCTAGAAATCATGGCGCTGACTGGGAAAGGCAAGATTTGACACTTGTCTGGGGGTGCTGAGGATGAGGCCAGGGGTTGTGTAATATCAATTTGAACCTGCGCTGTGGAGATTGGTGAGCTTAGTAGGACCTGACTGAGGTTGTATCTCAATCTTGCATTACCAGATGTTCCACACTTCACAAGGTCTCTGTCAGTTGGCAGAAGTAGAAAAAATATTCTGATATTTTTCTGTCTAATTTTGAAAAAAACAAGCTAAAAAGCCAACTGCATAGAGCACTACCAACACAGCTGGCCATGGGCTGTGTCCAGTCATCACAGGAGAATTGCTCTTTCAAGTTATTCTTCATTAAAAGATAGTTGTCTGTCCAAATAATATTTTGTCAAGAGCAAAGAAAAGGAGCATTGAGATTGATATTAATATATAGTTGCTAAGTCAGTGCTGAATGGTGAAAGGGGCTGTAAAGTATACCCGAAAGTTAATGCTTTAATAACTTTCAGACTGTTTACGCGATTACCCGTGACTTTGCGGCAGGTTTGTTTTTGAGTGCCATGTGTGGTGATGGAGCTGTAATTTCAAATATCAGTAAATTTTCAAGTGTTCATGACAATTTAAAAATAAGCTGAAGAATATGGAAACAGAAATGTCAACAAGCTCTCGAGAGTTTGAAAAGTCTTCTCTGTGCATCAATTGCTAAAGTTGAAGGTCAGAAGAGCTAAGGTGTGACAAACAAAAGTGAATGCAGTGGAAAACTGATAAAGCAGGATGACAGCTGGAAGGTGAAACTGTGTAACACTGAACCCTCATCTGGAACTGCTGAAGTGGAGAGTGTGATACAAGGGCATTAGTAGGGGAACAACCCTATTTGCCACACTGTGGTGCCATATTTTAGTACTGCGCCATGTCTGGATGTAATTGAACATTCTAATAATTTAATGTGCCAGTCCTGGGCTGCCTAGTAATCAACATGCCTTTATAGCATTGGGCACAATTCTCTACCTCTTTTCTTGACCTGGACCCTGTGAAGTCCATTCCCCACAATTGGTTGTGGTGGCATTGTCATTATTGCTAGACCTAGTAACCAGGAGGCTCGGCGAAATAACCTTGAGATATATTTCAAACCCACAATGGCAGTGAGAATTTTAAATTCAAATAACTGAACAAAAGCTAGCACCAGGATTGGTGCCCATGAATCTACAATGTGGTCACAATTTATTTTTTTCTTTGTCTTTTCTTTCTTGGCCTGGTCTTTACGTGACTCCAAAAGCACAGAAATCAGTGTCTGCTGATATGGTCTTGCAAGCTTGTGTTATATTCAAGAACATGATTCACCACCACCTTCTCGAGCAGTTTAGTGATGGATTAGTAATGAAGGATACCCATGATATATGAGTATGATTTAAGACAGTCAATTCTGGATGTATTCCTGGAGACTGAATTATATGACATCCCACCTTTAATCACCTTCAGCTGCCTGGCAAATGTATCCTTGATGTGCACTGCATTCCCACACCAACTGTAGAGCAAGCATAATTTTCATTTCCTGGGTCTTGCTTGTGGCAACCTTTTGTGCAATTGTGAATAAATGCTCAACTAGCTTTGCCAGTCAGAACATGACACTAGGGTGTGAGTGAAGCAGGTCTTGTACTGAAGAACAAATGGGAATTCTCACAGCCCACTTTTAATCTCCTTGGACACAATGCAGATGCATCGAGTCTCAGATTTGATCCATAGAAGACAAGAGCATTTAAGGAGATTTCAACTCCTCACAAGCTGGGGAAGCTGGGTTGCAAAGTGCCAAAAGTTCTTTTGACTGGATAATACATGGTGCTAGGAGGAAACACAATGACTTTTTTTTTGAGAAGATACAGGCAATGTTGATGTCACCTAATATTTCAGCTTGCTATGATCTAGAATTACCTAATGTTATCACAGTAGTTGTAGCATCTACAGGACTAGGAGCGGTACTCTTTCATATACAGATGGATGGACAGCACAGTTCAGTTTACCGAAGAGGTATGTAATGATAGAGAAATGGTAGCTGCAACATGCGCTTGTGAAATGTTTTCCAATTATGTTCTCGGCCTCCACTTTAGGAGATAGATAGACAACAAACACTTAGTGACAGTCTTGAATGCTAAGGAATGAGCAAAGATGTCTCCACCAGAACAGTGATTCACACTGAGGACGATGAGGTTTAATGCAATAACAGAGTGGGTGGAATTTTCCTCCCCCCAGACATGGCAAGAGTGGTGGTGAGAGGGGAACTAATTAAGTAATTTTGCCATTGTGAGAAATTCATCCTCTTCTCACCATGAATACAGTTGACTGCTGGGTCAGAAGGTCCATGGGTAACTTTCTCAACTTGCTAGCAGTCATGGACCTTAAGTGGTCAAATAACTTGGGAGAGCTGTCCTACAGACTAGTCAGACCACAGGCTATCATACTGAATCTCTCAGAATCAAACTTTACGGACAATGTCATAGACACTGCCACCATCCTGGAATGTGTCCTCTTCTACCGAGGTGGCATTGAAATTGTATACAGCTGGGAGGGAGTTGGGAGATATTCTAATTACCTACAAGTTCTTTTGGCATCAGGTCTACTCTGGGCAAAGAATTCTTGTGTTGATTCCCACCTACTGTTTCCTTCCTCCACCTCTCAGCCAATGAATCAGTACACCACCTGGATGAAGCACCAAGTGTGACAAGGGCACAGATTGTACTCTTTTCATCAGCAAGATTGGCTCAGGCATAGTAGCTTGACTGGCCATGTGGCAAGTGGTGAGGGAACAAACAAAGGAGAAATAAATGCATGGCCTCATCCTCAACGATCTACCTGTAGAGTTGCATCTGTCTGTGACAATATTGGTAGGAACAACAACTACATTGCTGTGTTGTTTGGCACTGCCACCATACCTAAACTAGAACAGACTTTGAACAGATCTAGACTGGCAACTCAAGATTGGGCATCCATCAGGCACTGTGGGCCATTTGCAGCAGCAGAATTGTATTCAACACAATCTGCAAAGCCATGGTCTGGCATATCCCCTACTCTACCATTACCATCAAGCCAGGGGATCAACCATGGTTCAATGGAGAGTACAGGAAGGCATGCCAGGAGAAGCAGCAGGCATTCCTAAAAATGAGATTTCAACCTGGTGAAGCTACCAAACATGACTACTTGTTGTCCAACATCATAAGCACCAAGTGATAGATGGGACTAAGTGATCTCATAACTGACAGATCAAATCTAACCTTGGCAGTGCTGCCACATCCAGTGAAGAATGGTAATGGGCAATTAAACAACTCACCAAAGGAGGAGGCTTCACAAATATTTCCATCCTCAATGATAGGGGAGCCCTGTACATTTATGCAAAAGGTAAGCCTGAAGCATTTGCAACAACCGTCAGTCACAAATGTTCAGAGGGTGATCCATCTTGGCCTCCTCTGGCCAGATGCCAGTCTTCAGTGAACTCATATGAACCTGTGAATCTGGAGCAGTAGTAGGCCATTCAGCCCCTTCAGCTCTTCCATTCTATAAGATTTTGGCCGAACTGATTTTAATCTGAAATCCATATAACCCACCAACCCCTTGCTTAATTCAAATCTGTCTAGCTTTGCCATAAAGATATTTAGGGACTCTGCTTCCATTGCCTTTACAAGAAGAGAGTTCCAAAGACTCATGACTCTCAGAGAAACAAACATTGCTTAACCTAATATTTAAAGGCTCACCTGATTTTAAAACAGCCAATTGGTGTGACTTCAAGAAATGGCTGAGGACACTCCAAAATGACCCAGAACTATGTGAACTCCTCATTGGAGGAAGACTGAGAACTTCACTTCCTGCTGTGTCACACATAGTCATGCTGTGAGTGTAAGCTAATGACTTGGACAAAGTGAGGGAGAAAAATGATGAATATCATTTCATTCTATGATAAGTAGAACTATGATAAGTGAATATCAAAAAGATCACAACCTGCTAGAACTCCAACCAAGAGCCCCTTTGGATCTGAGATCAAGCTCACTTTGGACAAACAGCTGAACCATTGAATTGCTGAATATCTGCATTCCCGCCCCATCCAAACAGAAAATGTTATGGTGAGACAGATGCATGCTGTTACTGCATAGGAAAATATCACCAAATCATTACATTTCGAGGAGGGCTATTATCTTGGATGATGGGAGTGTATCCAAGTGGTTCTTTTGGATTCAGTTAAATATAGTTAAGAGAAGACTCATCAACAGCAATTTGCTTAAATGTGGGTGTTTATTAAGTAATAACCATGATAATAGTAAGAGTTAAAAAAAATGAAAAGAAAGGAAAAAAACAATAAGTCTCACGCCCTTCTGCCCGTCGGGGTCCCCTTGATTGACGGTTGGGCTAGAGGCTGAGGTTGTTCCTGGCACTGTTCGCAATCCAGGTCCAAGGTGAAGGGACAAAACTCTCTCTCTTGTACAGTGTAACAAACAGCCAGCACAGAGAACAGCAGGTACATAAAACAAAACTGTTAGCTGGTACAGAAAACACAGCTACAGTAAAACCAGCTGCAGGTGTCATCTTCAGCCCATAAAGGAATGTTGCAGGATGCATTCAAGGTCATGCAGCTTGTCAAGCATAATCGTTAACTTTTAGCCTTTTGGCCCATCCTATACAGTCGTCTGATCATCCATGTCCATCTTTAAGAAATAAAAGATTACAATTGCCTCTGTCTCACCATTCCACTGATTCCTAAATTAGTTATTTTGGTCTCTGTTATTTTCCCAGGTACTTTTCTGTGTGTGGGGAAATCTTTCCTAGCAACAGGAATTATTTAGTGTTTAAATAACAATAAGACTAGTGGTGCTCACCAATACGTATGAGTAGGAATAAACTTGAGGTGAAGGGTTAGATGTTTGACTAAATGCAGAAACCCAAAAGCTGCTGCCTGTGTTGGGCTGTTCTTCTGTTAGCTTTGTCAAAACAATATTGCACTTTGTTTTGGCTTATGTCTTGGATGGTGTGAAAATAGGGAATATATTTGAAGTTATCATTAAAGATGATACATCAGAACCATTAAAAAAAAATGAAGCAAATCCAATAGAGTTACCATGGGTTTTTGTTAATGGGAAATAATGCTAACCAATTTATTTGAAGACTTAATATATATTGTGGACGATGAGGAACTTATGGATGTACTGTACTTAGATTTCCAGAAGACATTTGATGCCACATCAAAGATTATTGTTGAAAATTAGGTTGATAATGTAGGGAGTACATATCGGTATGGAGTATAGATTGGCTAGGTAACCAGTAACAGAACAGACATAAACAGGTCTTTTCCAACTGGTGTGCTGCATAGTGAGTGCTGAGGTTTCGACTTTACAGTTTATGTAAATACATTTCACACTCAAATGGCCAGAGTTATGGTTGCAAAATTTTATGATGGCAGAACGATATTTGGAAAAGTAAGTTGTGAAGAGAATGGAGGAGGCTACAAAAGATATAGCTGAGTGGGCAAAAAAGACTGGAAAATGTGAAAAGCCTTTTTTTTAGAGTAAGTCGTGACTTGACTGAGGCATTTAAGATTTTGAGGGGTTTCGACAGGGAAAGGGTGTTTTTTTTTCTGGAAGAATCTAGAACTAGGGGTCACCATTGAAAAGCAAGGAGTGGTCCATCAAAGATGAGGAGAAATTCTTCTCTTAGAGGATCGAAAGTCTTTGCAACCCTCTTGCTCAAGCGCTTGGAAGCTGAGTTTTTTACGGCAGAGATGGTTAGATTTTTGATCAGCAAGAGGGTGAAACATGAACGGGTGGAATGCTTGGAGCTGATGTTACATTCAGATCGAGTAAGATTTTATTGAATGGTGGTAGGGGCAGGCCCTATTCAACGTTTACCTCTTCAGCTAAGGGAATCTATTGCTGTTAGTCGAAACTTGTACACCCCTTTCCCTAACTTATCATGATGCGCACAGTTTGGATGTAAAACAGACTGAGCTAGCATTCTGAAGGCGTATCATCAACGGCCCGAATGGTGTGCTCCTGCTCTTAACACACATGTCTGTGTGTACGTTTGTACGAAATTGCTGTATTTGCGTGATAGATTTGAAAAAAAAAACTGAGCTCTGCACGGAAATTGAAACTGGTCTAATTCAGTTAAAATTTTCTTTTAACAATATAGAAAGTGTCACTGCCAAACAGCAGCTCTGTCATGGACAGTCAATGGCTACAAGCATGTAATTCTATTCCTTCAAGTTTGCAGAGAATATTTAAAATGAAATTAAAATTTCCTTTTCCTTTCTGTCTGTTTTTTTTTCTCCTTCATCAAATCTTTCTTCCCTCTCTCTCTAATTCTTGCCTTGAACCTGGTTTAATATTGAACAATATTTTGTCCTTGCTTTTAATTTCAAAATGCTTCAATCATTTTTGGTTCAGAAAGAACATAATTGATTGCCCTGTTAGCTCAAGTCGCAAATACTCTGCTTCTTTCGCTGTGTCGTTATCTGATAGTACATTCATCAACTTACTGCAAAGTAGTATTGCAATTAAACCGGCAAAGGCAGAGTTTAATTAATAGCTCTCTAATTAATATAATCACCCTTATATAGCTAATTATAGCTCATCATATCCTGAACTTGTCTTTCACACAGCATGGTGCCTTACCGGGCTGTCATAGTTCGTATTCAAGTAATGCTTCAAATCCACCCATTCTTTACCGTCTAACATTGTTCCTATTTCTGCAAACTTCCCCCTTACTCATTGTCTCTTAATGAGGAATAACACACGTTCCGAAACCTACATGTAAATGGTGTGTGTAAGATTACTTTATAGTTCCCTAAATTTAAAGCATAAGAGTGCTGAGGCAGTTAGAATCAGAAGAACTGGGGGAGGAAAATAGACTTCTTACAGGAAGGTAGCGAATGGTTTCAGAAATACTGTCTCTGGTGATATTTATAATGTTGTTTTGGTAATACTTCTGATCGTGTCAGCATAGTACCAGAAATATTTTCATTGGGTTGTACAGAGGGTCCACTGCATATAATGCTAAATGAAATGGAGATCCAGCATCATGGACGTAGCCCTGTATGAATCAAAAGGAAAAGGAGTACATTAGATGCGCAAGCAGTGTAATTTGCACAGGAGTCTGGAAAAAGAGAATTCTTTGTATACTAGTATGACATAGCTGACCTAGTTTATGACAAACACGGATTATGATCCAGTTCATGTACAAGGGGAAAAAAAATTGCGTTGTAACTCCATGGGGAAGATTCTTGGTACCTAGAAACTGCAGAAAGGGCAGTTTATGTTCTTTACGAAGAAAGGCCTTGCCTGATCAGTGTCAAAAACCTTTGTGCTTTTCTAGTATGGTTTCAAAGATTTGCTGTCTGATGCCAAGATATTATCTAGCTGGAATCTGTGTCAGTAGCTTGAAGTAATGCCGTGACATAAATAGAGCTGCACAGCTTGTCTTGCATTGGAAACTTTGGGCAAATTTTGATATGTACATGGAGGCAGACCTAAAAGCAGAGGTATTTGTAATTCTCCTGTTCTGTTCAGCTCATATGCATGAGGGTGCTTATGGTGCACTGGTAGTGTCCCTACTTCTAGACCAGGAGGCCCTAGTTCAAGTCCCATTTGCTGCAGGGGTGTGTCATAACATCTTCTACAGGTTGATTAGAAAATATCAAGTACATATGCATGAACAGGTCATAAGTCAAGTCAAGCCTAGTCAGAGATACCCTCATCCTGTGAGTGAATTAAAAAAAAAGTCAAATCTTAGGGGACAGTCGGGCCAGACATTCTGTCCCATCCCCACCAGGACCTTCCAGGCTCATTTGCAAGCTAGTTAAAACGCATCTCCATCAGGTGCCCTGAGCACAGTCAATATCTATCGCTTCATTTCAACTATCAATTTAGCACTACTGACACCACAGTGGTACTACCTCACTCACATATACGGGGTGCACACTGAAATCATAAAAGGAGCATCAAATTCAGCATCTCTCGCATCATCAGCTCATCACAACTGGGAGAACATACACGTTTGATAGTCTCGCTTCCAAGGCTTGAATTGGTTTGAATATTGGTTTTCTGAAACCTTCCTTTCCAAACTCTTTAACATCAAACTTGCCCTATACAGCATTCCTGTACCTAGTAACACAAATGGACCATGATGGCCCTGGGATTGACATCTCAATCTGTATCTACCAATACAACTGTAGTCTTCATGTATCCATGTTAATGTCTCTTAATTTTCTTTCTGCAGAAGAGGAAAGTGCACAATAAGTGTGAATGTGCCCAGATAAGGTAGTTGTGTGGGGTGATGCTTGGCATATGGCACCTTGGAGGAGCAGGCAGCTGAGTTGGCAGGAGAGCAAAGGGAATTTGCTGAAGGGGAAATTGGCTGTCTGAGCTATCTAGTGAGGAAACCTCCAATCTGATACTGCCCGATGCCTATCAAGCATTTTAACGGATCCTTGGGCAAGGATCCTTGTTGTTCTGTGCAGTATCTGGAACCCGTTACCAAACCAGGACAGAAGTAAGAAGAGCACAAGCCCCCAGGCCCATCTCTGCCAGCCCCTTGTACCACATCTCTGAAGAGGAACAGCCATGAACCTCAGTGGATGCAGTGATAAGGTCTTCCTCTCCACCCTCCACCAGCACAGAAACATTAAACTCAGTCGGTTTTGTAGCGTAGGCTTGAGGACACATACTGGTGAGCATATGCCTGACATGGGCCCGCAGTCAGAGCAGGAAGAAATGACTCAGGTCTCTGATACTCAAGAGAACTGCTGGAGAACAGGGCCCTGCTGAGCCGGGACAGCTGGTGAGCCTGTGGACTTGGCCATTAATGAAATGATGGATTCGGAGAACTTAATACCAGAATATTAACTTGCTGTCAGGAATTTGAATTTGAGACTCCAGCCCAGCTAGTTCTCCTGCCTACCTTTGTAAAAGTTCTGGGCAAGCCCACGGGCCTATGCCTGTCATGTTAGAATTTGGGTAAATAGACAGCATAATAGTGAGTCAAACATACATCAAGATGAAGGTTGTGCTGGGTCAAAATCATGGAACTCCCTCCCTAACAGCGCTATGGGTCTACCTAAATCATGGACTTCAACAGTTCAATAAGTTAATCACCACTACCACTTTCTCAAGGGCAGTTAGGGATGGGCAATAACTGCTGACCTGGCCAGCGATGCCCCTATCCCCTGAATGTATAAAAAATAAACTCTTCAGGTACCAAATATTAGCTTGATTTCTCTACATTCCCTCAGTGTGATGGATCTCAATGTTTCCTCCTGTCTGCTTAGAAAATCTATACACTTCATAACTGAACATTCCATCATGGTAGTTATTAGCCAAATCTTCAGAAGATTTACAATGGCTAGACACGAAAAAATGTGGGACTGGATTTTACTGGTCCCTGGGAGACAGACTGGGAGATGAGTCAGCCAGTAAAATAGCAAGGAATCAATTTTGAATTGGCTCCCGATAAGGTCCCACCATTGGTTGAGTGCCATAATGGTGGCAGTCCAGTATCCTAATGGGGGCAGTTGAGGGGACGGGCTGGCTGCCTCACGGAGATGGGGGCAGTCAATTTACAGGTGTAAGGACCTTATTGTGAGCCAGTTTTCAGTGCAAACAGGATTTAGCCAATGATGGATAGCTTCTTGGTACATGAAGGGAAGGAGGCTGTTAATTTAATGGAAGTGGCCCATCAGGAGTATCACAGGGGCAAAGCCTTACAAAGCAAAGGAGAAATGTGGACAAGGAAGGCAACACCTATGGTCTCACTGACCTCCCAGCGGGGCATCCCCTCTGACCTTCAGTCAGGTGGAATTTTAACTTATCTGTCTGTGATCCTGAGCTTTCCTTCACACATCTCCCAGCGACACTTCTTAGGCTCCAGACCCAGTTAGGAAGTCACTTGTAGTAAAATTGAGCATGTCTTGCTACTGGCAAAGATTGTCTCAGGACTGACTTTCATCCCAAATATGGGATCCTCACTCAGCTGATAAAATTCAGCGTGTGTCATGTGTGTGATCTACTGTAACTTTGCCCTCCAGGCATTGTGCTATTGAAAGGGAAAAATCTCTGCTTCTTACCAGCCAGACATTTGACTTGTTGTAACATGTACCTGACTAGTCACTTGTTAACACATTGCATCACAGAGTCATAGAGCTGTACAGCACGGAAACAGACCCTTCGGTCCAACTCATTCATGCCGACCAGATATCCTAAACAAATCTAGTCCCATCTGCCAGCATTTGGCCCACATGCTGCTAAACCCTTTATATTCATATACCCATCCAGATGCCTTTTAAATATTGTAATTCTATCAACCACCACCACTTCCTCTGGCAGCTCGTTCCATACACACACCACCCTCTGCATGAAAAAGTTGTCACTTAGGCCCCTTTTATATCTTTCCCCTCTCATCTTAAACCTATGCCCTCTAGTTTTGGACTCCCCCTACCCTGGGGAAAAGACCTTGGCTATTCACCCTATCCATGCCCCTCATGATTTTATAAACCTCTATAAGGTCACCCCTCAGTCTCTGACACTCCACAGAAAATAGCCCCAGCCCATTCAGCTTCTCCCTTTAGCTCAAACCCTCCAACCCTGACAACACATTTGTACATCTTTCCTGAACCCTTTCAAGTTTCACAGCATTTTTCCCATAGCAGGGAGACCAGAATTGCAAGCAGTATTCCACAAGTGGCCTAACCAATGTCCTGTACAGCTGCACCATGACCACCCAACTCCTATACTCAATGCACTGACCAATAAAGGCTAGCATTGCATGTTCCTGTCACTCCAAATCATCTGCTTAAGATTTCAGCCAGTTGTCTCATTTCAATTCAATTCTAACTTCTAAATTTAACAAAATTCCAAAGTTCTTAGTGGCCAGTCAACCACAAACCATTGCAAACGTGCTTGGCTAAAGCCAAGCCTCTGGAGGATTGGTAAAATTGGGAGGGCCACATGCTGGTTATAAGAAGGTCCAGTGTATGTGAGATGCATTTTAGAGGGAACTAACCATTATTCTACCCAACTAACCAGAATATAACAGCAGACTCCAATTTAATAGCACAATCCTGGAAATGGCATGTTCTTTTTCCCATGCCCTGCGAGTTTTATTTGTCAATTTTAATAGTGCATATATTTGCTTTACATCTCCAGGAGACTTCTGCACTCGTCTAGTTCGAGCATCATGTTTCTCTCCACTTCCACTTCTCTTCACCCTACGAATTTCAGCCTCATCGTTAGCTCTCAAGGAGCCAGGCTTTGGAAGCTTCTCGTTAAATCCTTCCACCACATTCTCTCTCACTTCCTTTTAGAGCATCTTTAAAGCCCACCTCTTTGACGAAGCTTTTGATCACTTAAAATCAACTTCTGCACTCAGTTTCATTATTTTTTATTGTCTCCTTCCATATCTGGGAGATGGCTTGGGATTTCATCATTACTTTAAAGACAAATATAAATGCAAGCTGTTCTTCTAAGTAGAGTACTAACTGTCCATACCAAACTAAAATACTTTGAACTGTACATTCATTCCGATGAAGGACTGAAGCACCCACATTTTTTTCATCATTTACAGCAACAGTTTATTTTTACATCAGCTTCCAACTCATTCGTTTCTTGAAACCCATTTGCAAATAAATTCTACTGAAACAACCCCCATTTTAACTATCTGCTCAAACATGGCATGCTGAAAATATTAATAGTTCTCGATACTGTGTAGAATCTAGCTCTTAACCACCAGCAGGGGTTAAATATTATGCAATGTTCACGTTACAGAAGGGTCATAAAATGATGTGCATCTTGCAAAATAATTCCAGTTCAATAAAGCTGCGGGAAAAGAGAGTGGTCATTTTAAAAACGGCAGAACACGCAAAAGAGCGAGCAATGTGCGCAATGTTTCGGCTCAGGGGGAGTTTAAGTTATCTTTTGGAATCAAGAATGAGAGGTTTATTGCCATATATTCTTGTTCTAACTACGTGGCATTCTTTTGATATTGTGTATGCAAATTGTCTCTCTCTGGTGGAGATGGTGCTTGTGGGTGAAACTGACTGGAGCGCATGTTTTTGCATGTTTCCGAATGATTGCTGTTTAAAATGTTCAGCTTCTATCCTGAGAGTGGGCATTGCCTGTTAGAGTGACTCATTGTTCATTGGGTTATCAACATCAAATTAGATGTTAAAGTAACACTGCTAAATCCACCCCCCACCCAGCAATGTTAAAGTTTCAGAGCCAGCAGTTTGTTTGTACAAGATGTAGGGAAAGGAAGGGAGAGTGATGATTTCTCTTTGCTGGGTCTCTCTAAATTCTCCTTCCCCTTGCTGAAGACTCAGTCGCTTTCACGGACACCAGCAATCCTCCAGAATCCTGCCCCGCTCGCTGTTTCTGTGTGTGTGCGGAGACAGTCACAGCTCACGCACCGAGATAGCAGAGCCAAGGTATGCTGTTTATTCATCTTAACTCCCTCATCGACGGGAACACGAACAAAGCTCCGCTATTTCAGTTTCTCCCTTTAGATGTCACCAGATTAAAAAAAAATGGATACTGCACCTATTCAACAGTACATTATATAGTTAGGCCTGAATGTTATTCAGGTTGAAATATCTGTCAGTCACTTAATCTTGTTCTATGTTTCATAGGTGACTCTATAGAGTGATTTCACGGAGAAGAAGTGAGAGGGATCCATTGTGAAAGGTATCGTTTAGTGTTAATCTTCTATTTCAAATGTTATATTTTTCACTTGAGCTGTTTGAGGTGGGAGAGGCATCATGGCAGGCTAGCTCTAGCAAAGAGCTATCACAGGACCAATAAGCCAAATAGCCTCTTTCTGTTCCTATGAGTCTATGACTGTCACCATTTAAACTGGTATAGCACTGACATCCCGTACTGTGTCTGTGTATGTGTGTCTGTGTGGGTCACAGTTAAAATTGAAGTGTTACTCTGAAAAAGCATATAATTCAGAATGAAGAAGTTTGAGGTTAACCCACTGAGAATGGCTTGTGGAGAATGTTTTAGATACCTGCACCTACTTGATTTGCAAATAGATCATCCCACAATCTAATACAAACTTTCTATTTTTTATTTAACAAAACACACAAGTCAAAATGGAAATAGAAGTCAAGAAAAGTCTTCTATCATGCCATGAAAGCAAATTCAAAAGTCCTCCACATAAATGGAAAGAAAGATTGCATTTCACACAAAACCCCTTTTTCTCTGTTGTTGACATTTTCACTTGTGGACTGTTCAACTTTAATCGGCAGGCTCATGACAAATAATGAGAGAGCTGTCTATTAAAGACAGACCTGAAATTATATCGCATCTTGCTGACTTCATAATCTCTCAGAGAGCTTTACAGCCAATGGATTACTTTTGAAGTGTGGTCAGTTTACTTATGCAGCAGATACTGCATTCAATTTGCACACAGCATGGCCCCGACAAATAGTTTTGACAATCACTTTCTTTTTCCATTTGTTGCAGAATATATATTACCCAGGATTTTTCGTTCAGTTGTACACCTCACTAGATCTTCATTTTCAAAAATGGACAAGGTCATTAATAGATCACCATCTCACTATCACTTCTGCCACTTCTCAAGATTAAAATTAGCCTCATTCTAAGTACGGAGAAAAAAAAGTCATAATTATAAAGTCTAGAAGTTATAAACCATTACCAAAGCGAAGATAATGTAACCCATGACTACACAAGGTTCAGGGCTGACAGATGAAGCATGTTAAAAACATTGTTCAGTTTGTACAAATTCCTTTATTACTTTTGCATATTATAATCCCATTTAAAATGACTGTGGCAATGATTCCTTCACAATAACCAGAAGTGATCCAGTTAGGGCTTGGGCTTACACATTGACCATTCAACCTACATTAAATTTTCTTTGTCTCCTGGCTCTAAGTGTCTTTTGTTACCCGTGGTCAGGCAGTGTTGGGTATATTTGAAAGTGCAGTACTGTTCGTTTGTCATTAGTTAACAATCTGACTTAGCCCCCAAGGATGGTAGGTATGAGACAAAATGCCACATTAGGGTGGTGTGAAATAGACTGGCACATTGTCTGTTGTGCTGTAGCAAATACTAACTGAATCTAGTGAAATGTGCTCCATTCCCCAATGATCACAACCTTTCTGTATATAGCATAGAATCATAGAACATTAGCACAGAAGAAGGTTATTTAACCAATTGTACCTTTACCAGCTCTTTAATAGAATTTTAAAATTAATTACATTGCACTGCTCTTCCTGTTGCTCTGTCATTTCTTCACCTTCCGAATTTGTCCAGTTTCCAATTGGATATTACTGTTGAGTCTTGTTTTGTTATCAGCTCAAGCAGTGAATTCTAGATTAGAACAAACCTACACAATAAAATCTTGCATTTTCTTTAAATCATTATCCTGTGATTACTCACTGTCCTTCTAATGGAAACAATTTCTCTCTACCCACCCCACCAAAACCCTAGATAACTTTTAACACCCATGTTAAATCTCTCCTTAAGCACCTCCATTCTAGCATGACCACTAAGTGTGCACTTTGTACTGTTATGCTAAGGTGAAGACAGTGGAAACATAAACACATTCGGAAGTTTTGGTAACTGGGTGCTCTTTGACTATTTGAGAGATGGTTAGTGTGAAAACTACAATACTTTGAGGAAACAGCTGCATTCAGTTTTGTCCCTGTCCTCGATACTGGTATCTTATGCTACAGAATGTGTTTCATGGTTAATCTCAAACAAAATCAGTTTCAAGGAGTTAACCACCAGTACATGTGACCAACTCGCAATGGTCGCAGAAAGAAACTAGAAATGCTTAATTTATTATTAGCTACTAAACATCTCAGCTTAGCAAACTTAAGTTGTAATTCATGGAACCTCCACTGCAGTGAATCATTTAAAAATGCTCTAAGTGGAGAACACCCTGACAAAAATTGGCACAGCTCCAGAAACCTCCTGTAAATATTAGCAGGTTCTGGAGATCCCCAGCAAATATTGATCACCTCCGATAACCCCCTACAAATATTGGCATACTCCAGAGACCACCTGTAAATATTGGAAACTCCCCAGGTCACCATGCAAATGTTGACATGCTCCCAGGGGACTTCCAACAAATGCATAGGGTGCATAATTCAGATCAGTAATGTCACTAGAGGCCCTGAACACCCTCTGGGGCTGTGCATTTCACTAACAAGCACTTCTGGCATGGGTCGCATATTGCATTAACTTATGTGGACATGTGGATAATTATACAAAGTCTAGAGGCAGCAGAGCTGCTGAGGCTTTGACGATGCACAGCTCTATCTGTTGACATGATGTCTGCTTTCCAAATTTGGACCACTCCAGTCCATTCAACAAATTTGCATTTCACTCACAGAAGATGCTTTCTGCTGCAAGGTAGGCCCTGCACCACCATTATACAAAAAGGTCAGACAATTATTATTTCTGGCTTAGGCTGGGTTTGTGGCACTATTTTGTTTCTGCAGTTGGGTTTTGACAGTCCGTTCTCTTTACGGTTGGGGAGGATAGAGGAATAGCATACCCTCAGAGGGAGGGAATGTGGAATGACATGTCTGTAACGTGACCAGGACTTAGAGCAAGAGATGCAGGGAAGAGAAGTACTGGGAGGTGGAGGGTGGGCTTTACACAGAAAGCCCTATCCATGTGGGTTTTTCAAGGGCACTTCTAATAACTACATCCGCTCCAGGACTGGTGACCGAGCGGGCTAGAGTATTAATTAGGAGGTGTTCCCTGAATTGTACTCCTTACTTCAACCTGACCTCACAGCATGGTGAGGAAAGACATGCCACTGGCTTCAAAAGCCAATGCTGCCTTCAATTGTTATGGTTGCAGACAGGAGTCAGGGCTCATCAGCAATATTTCCCAGTGTGCCATCCACTGCAGACTCTGCAAACTCATAGAGGCCACTTACTCCAAATGAGTGCAGACTATGTCGTTCCCACTGAGAAGAAAAGGGAACATGACTTTGTGGAT
>NW_025968907.1:0-1355 GCF_021869965.1 Rhincodon typus
TAAAAATACAGGTGTAACTAAATAGAAGAACAGCGTTGATGGGCAAAGTGGACTCCTACTGTTGGTATGATCCTATTTCAAGTATTCAGGGTTTTCAATCACACTGACACTGATTGTGAATGTCTATAGCTTGTCTGGAAAGTGCTAGAATCACAGAGAAGGACATCATGGATGGAGCCTATTTGGTCCATTGATTCTGCACCAACTGTTTCCAGGAGCAACACTGTTTGCTGTCTGCCAGTTGACCCATCCCTAATTCCCCTTGAGAAGGTGGTGATGAGCTGCCTTCCTGATCTTGGGGTGTAAGGGCATTTAATTTCAGTGTAGCATTGAGGGCATGGTAGCCTCCATGCAGTTGCTGTGCAGCCCCAGGTCCAGCAGAATTATCAGTATCTGCTGGATTTACATGGGGACCAGTAGGTCCATCGCTCAAGCCATCATTAATTCGCTGGTTGTGAGAGACGGAGCCAAGGGACCTTGACCTCTCTCTCCAGGTGCCCTATTCTTTGGAGAGCTGAGGGAGCTGCCTTTCTGCACTGAGAGTGAGGAGGAGTGATACAGAGGCTCCCAGGGATTGTCACCTCTGGACACTCTTACCACATGACCCTTCCCAATGCCACAGACCAAAGGCCCTCTGTCAGGTACAAGGAACCCAACCCCAATGGCACAAGCTCTCTAGACCCGTGGCCATGAGAGAAATGTTGTCTATGATACAAGGCACTGAGCAGTCAACAGGAATCCTTCTGCTCTGCAGCAGCTGCTCTAGTGACCACACGATATAGAGGGAGGAGAGGAAAGATTAGTCAATTCTGATTGGAATTGGGACAAATTGGACAACGATTTGGAAGCAATTTCTGTACATCATGACATTCGATGCCTGTGGTTTATTTAAAGCTGTTTTTTAAGGCACTTTATCTTTGTCAGTTACCATGAGCCCTGGTGATTAGCCCAGACACTCAAATGTGGATCATCTCATCCTGAGCCAAAATCCTGGAACTCCCTCCCCAGGGACTGCAGCGGTTCAAGAAAGCAGCTCATCACCACCTTCTCAAGGGGCAACTAGGGACAGGTAATAAATGCTGGACCAACCAGAGACGTCCATGTGTCATGTACACAATAAAATAAAAACTGTGTAGCTATGTAAAGAGGGCTGCCATTTGCAAACTAAGCTGTAAAGTTGTGTGACAACAAGGTGCAGAGTTGGATGAACACAGCAGGCCAAGCAGCATCATAGGAGCAGAGAGGCTGACGTTTCGGGCCTAGACCCTTCATCATTTTTCTGAAGAAGGGTCTAGGCCCAAAACGTCAGCAAATCTGCTCCTATGATGCTGCTTGGCCTGCTGTGTTCATCCAGC
>NW_025968907.1:16355-19000 GCF_021869965.1 Rhincodon typus
AACGAAAACAGCCTCAAGACCCTCAGCCTTTCCTCATAAGACCTTCCCTCCATACCAGGCAACATCCTGGTAAATCTCCTCTGCACCCTTTCCAATGCTTCCACATCCTTCCTATAATGCGGTGACCAGAACTGTACGCAATACTCCAAGTGCGGCCGAACCAGAGTTTTGTACAGCTGCAACATGACCTCATGGCTCCGAAACTCAATCCCTCTACCAATAAAACCTAACATACTATACGCCTTCTTAACAACGCTATCAACCTGGGTGGCAACTTTCAGTGATCTATGCACATGGACACCGAGATCTCTCTGCTCATCCACACTACCAAGAATCTTACCATTAGCCCAGTACTCTGTATTCCTGTTACTCCTTCCAAAGTGAATCACCTCACACTTTTCCACATTAAACTCCATTTGCCACCTCTCAGCCCAGCTCTGCAGCTTATCTATGTCCCTCTGTAACCTGCAACACCCTTCCGCACTATCCACAACTCCACCGACTTTGGTGTTAACTGCAAATTTACTAACCCATCCTTCTATGCCCTCATCCAGGTCATTTATAAAAATGACAAACAGCAGTGGCCCCAAAACAGATCCTTGTGGTACACCACTAGTAACTGAACTCCAGGATGAACATTTCCCATCAACCACCACCCTCTGTCTTCTTACAGTTAACCAATTTCTGATCCAAACCGCTAAATCACCCTCAATCTCATGCCTCCGTATTTTCTGCAATAGCCTACCATGGGGAACCTTATCAAACGCTTTACTGAAATCCAAATACACCACATCAACCGCTTTACCCTCATCCACCTGTTTGGTCACCTTCTCAAAGAACTCAATAAGGTTTGTGAGGCACGACCTACCCTTCACAAAACCGTGTTGACTATCCCTAATCAAATTATTCCTTTCTAGATGATTATAAATCCTATCTCTTATAATCCTTTCCAACACTTTACCCACAACCGAAGTAAGGCTCACTGGTCTATAATTACCAGGGTTGTCTCTACTCCCCTTCTTGAACAAGGGGACAACATTTGCTAGTCTCCAGTCTTCTGGCACTATTCCTGAAGACAATGACGACATAAAGATCAAAGCCAAAGGCTCTGCAATCTCCTCCCTAGCTTCCCAGCGAATCCTAGGATAAATCCCATCCGGCCCAGGGGACTTATCTATTTTCACACCTTCCAGAATTGCTAACACCTCCTCCTTATGAACCTCAATCCCGTCTAGTCTAACAGACTGTATCTCAGTATTCTCCTCGACTACATTGTCTTTTTCCTGTGTGAATACTGACGAAAAATATTCATTTAGCGCCTCTCCTATCTCTTCGGACTCCACGCACAACTTCCCACTACTGTCCTTGAC
Organism: Rhincodon typus; assembly: GCF_021869965.1. Taxonomy (NCBI): domain Eukaryota; kingdom Metazoa; phylum Chordata; class Chondrichthyes; order Orectolobiformes; family Rhincodontidae; genus Rhincodon; species Rhincodon typus. Next base: position 17,726 of record NW_025968907.1, read on the forward strand.
CGGCCCTAATCCTACTCTAGTCATTCTTTTATTCCTGACATACCTGTAGATAGCTTTAGGGTTTTCCTTGATCCTACCTGCTAAAGACTTCTCATGTCCCCTCCTGGCTCTTCTTAGCTCTCTCTTTAGGTCCTTCCTGGCTAACTTGTAACTCTCAAGCGCCCTAACTGAGCCTTCACGCCTCATCTCTACATAAGCCTCCTTCTTCCTCTTGACAAGAGATTCAACTTCTTTAGTAAACCACGGTTCCCTCGCTCGACCACTTCCTCCCTGCCTGACAGGTACATACTTCTCAAGGACACGCAGTAGCTGTTCCTTGAACAAGCTCCACATCTCAATTGTGCCCAGCCCCTGCAGTTTCCTTCTCCATCCTATGCATCCTAAATCTTGCCTAATCACCTCATAATTGCCTTTCCCCCAGCTATAACTCTTGCCCTGCGGTATATACCGATCCCTTTCCATCGCTAAAGTAAACGTAACCGAATTGTGGTCGCTATCACCAAAGTGCTCACCTACCTCCAAATCTAACAGCTGGCCTGGTTCATTACCCAGTACCAAATCCAATGTGGCCTCACCTCTTGTTGGCCTATCTACAAACTGTGTCAGGAAACCCTCCTGCACACATTGGACAAAAACTGACCCATCTAAAGTACCCGAACTATAGCGTTTCCAGTCAATATTTGGAAAGTTAAAGTCCCCCATAACAACTACCCTGTTACTTTCGCTCCTATCCAGAATCATCTTTGCAATGCTTTCCTCTACATCTCTGGAACTTTTCAGAGGCCTATAGAAAACTCCCAACAGGGTGACCTCTCCTTTCCTGTTTCTAACCTCAGCCCATACTACCTCAGTAGACGAGTTGTCATCAAACGTCCTTTCTGCCACCATAATACTGTCCTTGACTAACAATGCCACACCTCCCCCTCTTTTACTACCTTCCCTGATCTTACTGAAACATCTAAACCCCGGAACCTGCAACAACCATTCCTGTCCCTGCTCTATCCATGTCTCCGAAATGGCCACAACATTGAAGTCCCAGGTACCAACCCATGCTGCAAGTTCACCCACCTTATTCCGGATGCTCCTGGCGTTGAAGTAGACACACTTCAAACCACCTTCCTGCCTGCCGGTACACTCCTGCGACCTTGAAACCTTATTCATGTCCTCACTACTCAACCTCCTGTACACTGGAGCTACAATTCAGGTTCCCATCCCCCTGCTGAATTAGTTTAAACCCTCCCGAAGCGCATTAGCAAATTTCCCCCGCAGGATATG
>NW_025968908.1:0-2644 GCF_021869965.1 Rhincodon typus
GGGGAGGAAGAGAAGGTGCAAGACCCAAACGATCACGGCAAGCAATTGGGAAGAGGCCAATGACAGAGGCTGGCTCCTGTTTGTAAGTGTCCTGGGAGGCAGTGTCGTGTCTATTCCAGTGGTGATGATTGTCCGAGAGATTGCTTTAGGTGTTGCGCACTCCCATGGCTTGCTCCAGTTCCTGTCTCCGCTGTTGTATCTGAACGAGGAAATGAAGACTCATTAGAAATGACAGAACTTGCATTTCTCTAGTGCCTATCACAGGCACCAGTCACATCCAAGTGCTGCACAACCAATGGAGTAAGTGAGGGCATCGTAAGAATCACATCAGCGTATTACTGTGGGATCTTGCTCTGCACAATCAGTGAGATAATGTGCTGGTATTTGATATTGGTGCTGGGGAGATCTCATTGGAGCTTAGGAAAGTGAGAGCTCACCCTCTCGCAATTCTGTCACTCAGCCTCCAACCTGTTGAGTGACCCAGCCTGTCCTGCTCTCTGGGGGACTGAGGTCTGATCTGTGATGACCCTATGAGAGATGAAATTCCACCTCTTCAACGTCTTTAAATGGGAAGCCCCTTTGGTTCAGCCTCCCCCACCATCCCCTCGCAGTCTGATCCCTCAGGAGGACAAGGGAGTGAAAGGTTAACGGAGGACAAACAGCAAAATGAAGCAGAGTCTGATCAGATCAGTGTGGGATTATACTTAATGGAGCAGCAGGCTGGAAGGGCAGAGTGGCCTCCTCCTGCTCCTAATTCACGTGATTGTAGACATTGGCCATGATCGATCACAACAGTGCGGCGCTCCCTCAGCACTGAGCCTCTGACAGTGTGGCACTCCCTCAGCACTGACCCTCCGACAGTGCCCACTCCCTCAGCAATGACCCTCCCCCAGTGCCCACTCCCTCAGCACTGACCCTCCCCCAGTGCCCACTCCCTCAGCACTGACTCTCCGACATCAAGCCATTGGTTCAATACCACATGGTCTGACTGTTGAGTCTCATTTCTTTGTGGAAGGGCTGGGGAGGGTTAGTGTGGTGGTAAAGCTGCCTCGAGGAGAGTTACCTTGCAGTAGAAGTATCTGCTGACAGCTTCCTGTGACCACGGTTGCTGATAAAAATCAGCTCGTCGCTCGTCCTCTGGATTCCCAACCACATCCGTCATGATCTGTTCAAACAAATAATCCCCATTCTCAGTAATTCACAAATGCTGTGAGCTCCCTCCTCTCAAGAGATACCGACTCACAAATTCATCCCTGGCCCCCTCTCGACCTGACTTCAACAATCTCCTCTCAACTACACCAGGAACAGGAAGAGGCCATTCAGCCCATCTGACCAATTCCACCATTCAGTTGAATCTTGGCTGATCTGTATCTCAGTTCCGTAGTGTTAGCATCCTGTTTGATTCTGCGCCTTGGTCACCCCTCACCTTCAGCTCAGTGGGTGAGTAGGATCAGATCACAATTCCCTTTGCTGGGAACGGTCACACAGTGAATGGGCCAACACCAATCGGAAGGTTTTTTCTAAACCCCGTCTGGATTCCAGCCCCAACAGAGGGGAGTTTGTCTCTCTCTCTCTCTTTCAGCTTAAACATCTCAATCGTTCCTGGAGTCTCTGTGCTTTTACAGATTGCCCACGGCCGGAACGTTCTCAGTTCTCCTCGCCTTTGTGTTTGGTTGTGACTTCAGTCACTTTGCTCACACTCTATGCCTACTTTGGATGGTGCTGCAACTGAAGGTCAGCCATGATTGAGTAAGTACAAAGGGTGGAGTGGCCTGCTCTTGCTCCTGCTCCTTATGCTCTTACAGACACTCAGAGAGACTTGTCAATCACAAGGAATTCTTAGTGAATCTCAGGCAACTGCTGGGAGCCCAGAAACGACCAACGTGCTCATGAACAGCAGCTTCAGAGAGCAGTTCAGTTTACACAGCCTGGACATACATGTTGTCAACTTGAATAAACTGTGTGATTTCTTGTCCCTTCCCTTCTGGGCTCACCACCTGCTTTTGGTTACTCTCAGTCTAAAATGTCATGACCTCACTCCTCACCTTTATTTTTCCTCTTTTCCTTGACTAAGAGTCAATCATAGATTCCCTACAGTGTGGAAACAGGTCCTTCAGTCCAACATATCCACATCGACCCTCAAAAGCATCCCACCCAGACCCATTCCCCTAATTTCCCATGTCTAACCCACCTAACCTAAACATCCCTGGGCACTATGGGCAATTTAGCATGGCCAATCCACCTACCCTGCACATCTTTGCGTTGTGGGAGGAAACCAGAGCACCCGGAGGAAACCCACGCAGACGCGGGGAGAATTTGCAAACGCCACACAGACAGTCACCCCGAGGGTGGAATCGAACCCAGGTCCTTGGTGCTCCGAGGCAGCAGTGCTAACCACAGAGCCGCCCCATGCTCAGGAAAATCAGAGAAAGGTTACAGCACAGGAAGAGGCCAGTCCGCTCATTTTGACTGCTCTATGTGACTGTGAGAGCAACTCAATGAGTCAATCTCACCCACAGAATTCAAAATATTTCCTGTGCTGAAACTTCTCCAAATTGCCCTTTGAAAGCCTCAACTAAACCTGCCTCCCCCATACCCTCAGACAGTACATTCCAGACCCTAACCCCTCGAGTGACCCTGCCTC
>NW_025968908.1:2654-7529 GCF_021869965.1 Rhincodon typus
AACCTGCCTCCCCCACACTCTCAGACAGTACATTCCAGACCCTAACCACTTGGTGTGGGAACATGATTTTCCCTCTGATGCCAATGGTTCTTCTGCTAATTATCTGAAATCCACAACCACTTATTCTTGGTCCTTCCACCAATGGGAATAGTTTCTTCCTAATGATAAACCAAAAGAGCTGTGGGTGCTGGAAATCAGGGACAAAAACTTTTGGAGAAACTCAGCAGGTCTGGCAGCATCCATGGAGAGGGAAACTGAGTGAAATTTGGAGGCCAGTGACCCTTGTTCGCAGCATCACAGGACTCTAAATGTCTCCACAGATAATGCCAGACCTGCTGGGTTTCTCCAGTACTTTGTAATGATTCTGACCAGACCAGTAATATTTTTGAATACCTTTCCAATGGGACCAATCCCAACTTCTTTGATCATCGCCGAAGTGCCGCATTCCTGAAACCGTACTTATAAATCACTTCTGCACTCTCTCCAGTACATTCACATCTTTCCTATAATGTGGCACCCACAAATGTACACAATATTCCAGCTGAGGTCTAACAAGTGTCTTATACAAGTTCAACATCAACTCCTCACTCTTGGACTCTATGCCTTATTAATAAAGACAAGGACATTGTAGGCTTTATTAGCTGCTCTCTCCACTTGCCTTGCCACCTTCAATGTTCTGTGACGTATACCCAGCTCCTGCACCCTCTCTAAGAGTTGTCTGCTTTATTTTCTATCGTCGGTCTATGTTTATCCTTTCAAAGTGTATTTCCTCACACTTTGCTGTGTTGAATTTCCCCTGCCACCTGTGTTTCCAATCACTGATTTTTCCTTTCGATCTTGGCGACTGTCACTGACCCCTGATGAGTAAACCAGACTTCCAAATTTTACACCATCCACAACCTGAAATTGTGTCCTGCATACCCAAGGTGCAGGGCATTTGTCCCACTCTTGAGTCTAGGGAAACCTCACTCTAAACCCTGCTACATGCAAATAACCGACTGTGCACCACTGTTCTGCCCGGTGCCACTCTGCCAACTTTGTATCAGGGTATAGTTCCTGAGTCCTCAATTCCACAGCCTGTCATCTAGGTCAATGTTCACCACAACAAACACCTTCTGACAGTGGGAGTGGCTCAACAATCTTTGGAACTCTCTTCCTCCAAACACCAGTGGAAGCTAAAAGTTTGAATCGTTTTAAGATGGAGCTGGGCAGGTTCTCAATAAGGGGGGGAGGGCAGGGAGGGGTGAAAGTTATCAGGGTTCAGCAGGAAGGTACAGTAATCAGATCAGCCATGACCTTATGGAATGGGGGAACAGGACTGAGTGACCTCCTCCTGTTCCTAATCCATACGTTGTGTAACAGAATCAAAACACCCAGGGATCTTAGTTTAAGTCCCACATGCTCCAGGGTGTGCAATAAAATCTCTGAACAGGCTGATTAGAAAAAGAAAAGAATCAAAATACTCAATTGAGTCAGTTAAACTCAAGTTAGCTGGAACAGATCTGTTCTGGTTTTCCTTAATTAATTGTTCACCAAGTTTTCCCAGCACCGAGGTTAACCTGATTGGCTAGCGATTACTGAGCTTCAACAAGTCTGTAACATTTAATCGTTTGGCTATACCAATAGCAGCATCGTTGAAAACAAACCTTTTTTTTCAAAATTTTTGACCTCAGACTTGTCAGGACATCTCGCAAGAATACCAATTCAGGGGCAAAACATTGTTTCTACTGTATGATAGGAAAGTGCTGATTGGGTTGGCAAGTAATGACTGATTGATAGAGGTTTTGCAGTGAAGAATGCATCAGTTAGGTGTTGACTGACAGTTATCTGCCAAGCTTTAACATTCTAGGCCTTCCTGATCTGATCACTCCTCACTGTATATCATAAAAATTCACAAATGGCCCGAAGATGGTCGCTCTTGGTCCTGAAATGTGCCCAGTTAGCTCAGAGCAAGGGGAATGTATCTGAAAACCTGGAGCAACAGGTGAAGTTAGCTGTTTCCTGCCGCTACCCTGCAGCAGCAATTCTTGTGGTGCTCACCACTAACAGGATGCTGCCAAAGAGACGTTCTGTCTATCACACAAATGAGTCATGTGGTTTTTGAATTTCAGTTCCACTGTGCTGTCAGATATTTAGGCTGTAGATCTCAGTGACTGATGCATTCTATCAAACAGCATGTCTCTTCTTTTGGCAGTTTGCAACAAGCAAGGCACTGACTGCACCCAACAAGCCCGCACTGGTAAAAATCACAACAGTGTCCAACATTGGATGTGATTCTGTAATTGGACAACATTTGCTGGAATCTTGAGCATGTGAATAAATACACTGACAACCAATTTTGGATTGTCAGTCTGGCTTGCAGTGGGCAGCACTTGCATGCGCTGGAAGCTACATACATGAACAGATAGAGCCCTGGTCATTGCACAAAGGAAGAACATGTACCTGTTACAGCAACAAAATAGGTGACAGCCATTCACTGATTCATTTCTCAAGGCATTACCTTGACCAATCAGTCAACCTGCCTGGCAGTTTATGGTCAGTCATCATTAACTGATGTACTCTCCACAGAAACTGTGATAGTATAAACTTCAGAACTCTAATAATTGTAACTGAAAGAATAAACAAGGAGAAACTGTTCCATATGAAGAGATCAGTAATACCTCTGTCTGGAATAAACACAAGGACAAACCTCTACAGGAACTGGAAGCAATGAGCCATGCCTGGGAGAAGAGGGAGCTGAAGCTAAATGAGTAAAACTGTTTTGATACCCGCTGACATGGACAAAAAACTGCCCTGCTGAAGAATTGAAAGAGTTCATTGCAAGACAGTGTGGAGCGAGAGGAACACAGCAGGCCGGGCAGAATCAGAGGAGCAGGAAAGCTGACGTTTCGGGTCGGGACCTTTCTTCTGAAGTTTTCTGAAGAAGGGTCTCAACCTGAAACGTCAGCTTTCCTGCTCCTCTGATGCTGCCTGGCCTGCTGTGCTCCTCCAGCTCTACACCTTGTTATCTCTGACTCCAGCATCTGCAGTTCTTACTATCTCTAACTGCAAGACAGACTGGGTTTTCAAACAGACAGTCAAGGCCAAATGTAACAAGGAACAAAGGAGTTGCTTCTGATGAGGCAGCAAAGCTGCAACCTCTAGGGTTCCAGAGGAGCCATTAATAGTTTGGATGAAAGAATCTAAAAGGTCATCAATAATATCATACTATAGACCTGAAAGATGAGAAACTACATAAGAATTTGACACCAGAACACTTCAGCAGCAGAATTTCAAAGAACAGACTTTATTGGTCAGTGTATTGAGTATAGGAGTTGGGAAGTCATGTTGCGGCTGTACTGGACATTGGTAAGGGCCACTTTTGGAATACTGCATGTGGAGTTGGTCTCCCTGCTATAAAAAGGATGATGTGAAACTCGAAAGGATTCAGAAAAGATTTACAAGGATGTTGCCAGGGTTGGAGGGTATGAGCCATAGGGAGGGGCTGAAAAGGCTGGGGCTATTTTCCCTGGAGCATCAGAGGCTGAAGGTGACAATACAGAGGTTTATAAAATCACAAGGGGCATGGTTAGGGTGAATAGACAAGGTCTTTTCCCTGGATAGGTGAGTCCAAAACTAGAGGGCATAGGTTTAAGGTGAGAGGGGAAAGATTTACAAGGGACCTGAGGGGCAATTTTGGACGCAGAGGGTGGTGCGTATATGGAATGAGCTGCCAGAGGAAGTGGTGGAGGCTGGTACAACATTAAAAGGCATCGGGATGTGCTTATGAATAGGAAGGGTTTAGAGGGATATGGGCCAAATGCTGGCAAATGGGTCTAGATTAATTTAGGATATTTGGTCAGCATGGACGAGTTGGACCAAAGGGTCTGTTTCTGTGCTGTACATTTCTATGACCCTGCGATTCTGTAACACCACTGCACAAAGATCGAACCTTGGACACTTCCTGAGACAGACACTGTCAGTTGGAGTCGTAGCTAATTTGCACTATTAATCAGGAAATAGCCAAGCTCTTTGTGAAGATTAACTTGCTTACTTAAAGGGTGTTATTTTGGTTGCTACATGCAATAATGTTTAAATCATTGTTTCAGGACTTGATTGTTTGAGATTTCTTAATAAATAATCGAATTAACGGTAACTTGTGGTGACTTATTCACAACAGAACATTCTCCCTGCGAGAGTTCGCTTGCCATCCAGCTGGAACAAATGTTGGTTTTCCTGTAGTTTTGGTATTCTTGTGATTTGTCCTGATGGCTGCAAGATGGAAAGCTTCAACATCCCCCACATGGCAGGCCAATTCTAACCCTGTTTCCAGCCTCATGGCCCTCACTGTTTGAAGCTGGGCTCAAGATGAACTCTTCCCCCAGCTCTCCCTGATGAAAGGTTCAAGGTGGAGCTTCCTACCTTCAGGTCACGACTCTGGGATCTCAGCCAGTCTTGAATGTAGCCCTCTGGGTCCTTGGAGAAACTCAGCATGAAGTCTCTCTGAATCTTCAGCTGGTTGATGGATTCGATCGTCTCGTGGATCTGACGATGACAAAAATACGGCCGTGAGAAGCAAAGTTGGCTCATGCAGCTTGTTGGCTCAGAACACTGTGACGGCTCTCCGATCGAGCAGCTACTCATCTCCAATCATCAACTTCCCAATCCTTTTCATTCCTGGGATGGGGGAGACGGCGTGAGTATGTGAGTGAGTGAGTGTGGGTGTGTGAATGAGTGTGTGAGTGTGAGCGTGATGAGTGAGTGAGTGAGCGTGTGTGAGTGTGAGCGTGATGAGTGAGTGAGCACAGTGTGTGAGTGAACGTGTGTGTGAGTGAGTGAGCATGAGTGTGTGAGTGAACGTGTGTGTGAGTGAGTGAGCGTGAGTGTGTGAGTGAA
>NW_025968908.1:7539-9676 GCF_021869965.1 Rhincodon typus
TGTGAGTGAACGTGTGTGTGAGTGAGTGAGCGTGAGTGTGTGAGTGAACGTGTGTGTGAGTGAGTGAGCGTGAATGTGAGTGAACGTGTGTGTGAGTGAGTGAGCGTGAGTGAGCGTGAGTGTGTGAGTGAGCGTGTGTGTGAGTGTGTGAGCGTGAGTGTGTGAGTGAACGTGTGAGTGATTGAGCGTGAGTGTGTGAGTGAACGTGTGTGTGAGTGAATGACAGCTCAGTGAGTGAGTGAGAGAGAGTGGGTGGGTGAATGCAGTGTGTGAGTAAGTGAGTGTGTAAGGCGGGTGTATGAAGGGGAGTGTCAGGTGTGTAGGAGCTCTGTGTGAAGACTGTGTTAGGGGTCAGCTGTGTTCCCCTGTCATGGTGTCAGGGTCAGTGTTCACACACAAACAGTGAACTGGATCAGGATTACAAACAGAGTGAAACACGATTCTGAGCCGGTCTCAGTCACTGCATTGTTGGGGCTCAAAGTTACTGTCTGAGCAGGGGATGAGGAACGATGTCACCAAAAGCACAGCAGCCAGCTGATCCCAAATCCCGAAAGTTAAAAGAAATGGAATACCTTGTTATCGAGTGCAGCAATCTCCTGCTGATTGGCTGTAGAGAGCAGGAAACTGCTCATCTGACCTTTCAGAGGGTCATCGACCTCCACATCGATATCATAACAGGCTGTTTTCTTTTGATCGTTTGGATCCACACTGTACAACAGACAGTGAGAGACAGTCAACCACACAGAACTGGGACATTCACTACTGTCAGCTACTGCATACCTCAGTGTCAACCCTACATGGCCATGTGTGTGTGGGTGTGTGTGTGTGTGTGTGTCTCAGTGTGTGTTTGTGTGTGTTTGGGTCTGTGTGCGTGTGTGTGTACGTGGGTGTGTACACACGTGCGTATGTGGGTGTGTGTGGGTGCGCACTGCGTACGGGTGCGTTTGTGCATGTGCGTGAGAACGTGTGTGTGTGCATGTGTGTGTAGGCGTGCCATTTGCCTTTGTGCATGTGTGCGTGTGTGAGTGTGAGAGAGTGAGCGTGTGAGTGAGTCCGTGTCGAGGCAGGAAGTAGGATTTATCGAATTCTCTGCCTGTGTTTCTCTCTTTAAGGCTCAGACTCTCACTGGCACTTCACTGAAAAGACTCTTCTTTCAGGGAGAGGAACCCATTCCAGCTGCAGGATGGACTGTTTCTGACAGATGGGATGTTGGTGTGGGCTGAGTTTGGGGGGTGCTGGGGATATATGTGTGTGTGTGTGTGTGTGTGTGTGTGTGTCTGTCTGTGTGTGAGTGTCTGTGTGTGTGTGTGTGTGTCTGTGTCTGTGTGTGTGTGTGTGTGTGTTGGGGTGGTTGGGATGGGGGCATTGTTGGGGGGGTGTTTCTTGGGGCTGGGTGTCATGAGGTTGGGATTTGTGAGGGGGTGGGGTTGGAGGTGGGGCCTGTGAGGGAGGGGGATTGGGGGCGGGGTAGGGGTGGGGCCTGTAGAGGGGTGGGGCCCATGAGGTGGGGCTGTAAGGGGTGGGGCCTGTGAGGGTAGGGTTAGGATAGGGTCTGTGAGGGGTCCGCATGATTGGCTGGTTCTTTGGTACCTGATGAGGTGGTTGATGATGATTGGATCTGGAGGGAGCAGCAAGGTGGTCAGTCTCTGGGGAATCTCAGAGAACTTTAACCGGGGACCATCAAATATCTGTGAGGGCGAGAGAGAAACACAAGGTTATTGCAGACACTGCCATCCCGCCACAGAGAGAAAACACTCATAGGCTGCAGGGTGCAGAGACCACAGGGTTCATGCAGACAACACATACCCACCCTCCCTCTCTGGGACCCTCTCCCCCTTCCCTCCCCATTCCCCCTTCCTCTATCCTGTTGCTCTGGCACATTCTGTGTTCCCTACTGTCAGTCTGTGTATTGATTTGGAAGTCAGCCTGGATTTGTGAAGGAAGAGTTTGTGTCTGAATGAGTTTTTTGAAGAGGTAACAGGAAAGCTGAAACAGGGTAATGCTGTTGATATGGTATACATGGATTTTTAGGAGGTGCTTGATACTGAACGACAGTCTTGTGAGGATGGTTGAGGTCATAATAATAAAGGGACAGTAGCAATGTGGATAGAAAATTGGCTTAATGATAGAAAACCAG
>NW_025968908.1:9776-14053 GCF_021869965.1 Rhincodon typus
GACAGTAGCAATGTGGATAGAAAATTGGCTTAATGATAGAAAACCAGGAGTAGCGGTTAATGGATATTTTTCAGGCTGGAGGAAGGTTTGCAGTGGAACACCCCAAAGGTAGTATTGGGACCTCTGCTTTTCCTGACATATAATAATGATTGAAATCTTTTCCTGATATATGATAATGATCTGGATCACGGTGTACAGGAGACAATTTCAAAGTTTGCAGATGACACTAGACTTGGCAGAATTGTAATCTGTGAGGAGGACTCCCAAAGGAAAATGACGGAGTGGGCAAATAGGTGCCAGTTGAGGTTCAACGCAGAGAAGTGTGAAGTGATGCACTTTGGTAGGAATAACACTGAAAGACAATAAAAAATAGGAGGTGCAAGAGCAGAGGGAACTGGTTGAATATATGCACAGAACACTGAAGGTGGCAAGACAGTGGAGAGAGCAGTTAATGAAGCCTACAATGTCCTCAACTTTATTAATAAGGCATAGAGTCCAAGAGTGAGGAGTTGATGTTGAACTTGCATAAGACACTTGTTAGACCTCAGTTGGAATATTGTGTACATTTGTGGGTGCCACATTATAGGAAAGATGTGAATGTACTGGAGAGAGTGCACATGTGATTTATAAGTATGGTATCAGGAATGAGACACTTCAATGGTGAGGATAGAAGTTGGGAGTGTTCCTGTTGAAGAGAAGGCTGAGAAGAGACTTGATAGAGGTTTTCAAAAACATGACCGGGCTGGACAGAGGAGATGGGGAGAAGCTGGTCCCACACAGTAAGTGGATTAAGAACCAGAGTTCATAGACATAGTGTTTTACAAAAGAAGGGAATGTGGGGTGAGAAAACCGTTTGCACTCAGTGAGTAGTTCGGGTCTGAAATACACTCCCGGGAAACATGGAGGAGGCAGGTTCAGCTGAGGCATTTGAGAGGGTCCTTGAATGGTTATGGGAGGAGGCAGGAGGTTGGGCATTTGCTCAGAGCCCATGTAGACTGGAGGGGCTGAATGGCCTTCTGCACTGTGATTCTAGGACTGTGCCCCAATTCACATGAGCTTCTGTTACAGTTCATTACCCAGTACCAGCCCCTCCATATTCACCCCGTGCCCACCACCGATCGCTGCTCCCCAACCCCAACCCCTTACCCCTGGCCTTTACCCCTTACCCCTTACCCCTTACCCCTTATCCCTGGCCTTTACCCCTTACCCCTTACCCCTGGCCTTTACCCCTTACCCCTGGCCTTTATCCTTTACCCCTTACCCCTGGCCTTTACCTGCTGGAAGTACTTGTCACAGCTGATGTACTCCTTGTCATGACAGTCCTGTAGTTTGTTGGTTTTGATGTACTGCCACAGAGCCTGTACGATGGCCGATCGAGTCTGAGTGTGAATTCCTAGTAAGCGTGCCAACCGAGGGTCCAACTTAAACTGGGGCGGCTGTAAGACACCCATCCCGAAACACACAGACTGAGATTCCATCCTGGACAGCCTCCCGTACAGACCAGACCACCCACCCACCATCTGGACCAGAGCACCCACCCCCCATCTGGACCAGACCATCCACCCCCCATCTGGACCAGACCACCCACCCCCCATCTGGACCAGACCATCCACCCCACCATCTGGACCAGACCACCCACCCCCCATCTGGACCAGACCACCCACCCCCCATCTGGACCAGACCACCCACCCACCATCTGGACCAGACCAACCCCCATCTGGACTAGACCACACCCCATCAGGACCAGACCACACCCCATCAGGACCAGACCAGCCCCCATCTGGACCAGACCAGCCCCCATCTGGACCAGACCACCCACTGCCACCCAGCCCAGATCCCACCCCCATCCAGCCCAGACACCACCTGTCCAGCCCACTTCATCCGCGCCATCCAGACCACTCCCCATCCAGTCCAGACCACCCACCATTCGGACCAGACCACCCAGCCCCCATTGGCCCAGCCCTGACCATCTCTACCACAACAATCCAAACTCCCCGAACTTCCCATTGAGACCACTATCCCATACTGTCCCATCCCAAACAGGTGACCACACCACTGGGTATGTCAACAGAAGGAAATGAATTCCAAAATAAGCAACTCTCTCTCATGAAAATGTGAGAAGAATCCTTAAGACAGTTTAAATCCTCTCTCCCTGAGGACATTGTGGGTCAACCCACAGCAGGAGGACTGCAGTGGTTCAAGAAAGCAGCTCACCACCACCTTCTCAAGGGGCAACTAGAGACGGGCAATAAATGCTGGGCCCAGCCAGCGATGCCCATGTCCCAGGAATGAATTCATGTAAATAACGCGGTGTGAGGGCAGGAAGTTGCACGGGGACATTGATAGATTCAGGGAGAGGGTACAACTCTGGAGCTGGAGTTCTGAGTGGGGATATGTGCAGTCACCTGTTTTCAACTGAAGAAAGCAGAGCAGAGAAATTTCTAAACAATATGAGCCTGGAAGCCTGAGAGTTACAGAGAGATCAAATGTAGAATCGCAAAACGCTAGGGGTTACAATTCCAACCAGTGGAGAGTTTGCTCCTGATGCCCATTGATTCCAGTTTTACTTGGGCTGCTTGATGCCACACATGGTTGAATGCAGCCTTGCTTTCTTCTCCTCTGTTCCTTCCCTTTCTTCCTGTCATGTCTCCTTGACCTTTATCTGGCCCAATCAGTCTCTTGTCCTTTAGTGTTTTGTCTGTCTAATGCAATAGCTTTTTGAACCCACTCTCCATTCCTGTTGGTCTCTCTCACTTGCTTTCTCACTTCAACTCAGTGTTTTGTGACTGTCCCTCTCAAATTTAACAACAAACTTTATAAACTGTGTGTTTTCCAATTTATTATTCAAAAATATTGGATTTCCAGAACAAGGACAGGCCATTCGGCCCCTCTGCCACGTGCTATCTACTCCTTATAAGCCTGTTCTTACCCTCCTCTTCATCACCTTCATCCCCATCTCCCTCTGTCCCTCAATTCCCAGGAGTGTTTATCCACGTTCCCCTTAAACTGGATCATTCCCCGTGGGAGCTGCCACCACACTTCCGCTGCCACCCATTGACCCTGCGACCTGCCCCCATCGCTCTCACCGTGCCCACCTGGTAGTCAAGCATGAGCAACAATGTACACCGCACACTGACATCACCCGGTCTCTTCACCTGGAAGCCATCGGTCTCCTGGGTTGTGGGGGTCCGGTGCCACTGCAGAAGAACCACACACACATATTCACCACTTCAAATCTCCTGCTGCTTGTCCAGACCCTTCCCCACTGTCTCAGCAGCACTGACTCACTGCTCGCGTGTAAGAACGTGGGAGACCATCGACTATGGGGGGCTTCACAGCTGAGTGTAGACATGATGCTGATAGGTACACTGGTTCACCGATAGCTATGTGTCTCAGCATAGACAGATTGCTCACTGATGAGTGGTTATCGGTGAGGGTGGGTGGGGGGGGGGGGGGGGGGGGGGAGGGGACAAGGTGAAGTTTGAGGCTACAATCAGATCATAGCAGGGCTGAGGGGCCGAATCACCTCATCCTGCTCCCAATTCCTGGACGAGGAAGTGGAAATCATGTGGGATTCCTGACAGCTGGATCACCCCGTCTGTGGGAATGGATCTGCTCTGTTTGGTTCAGGGTCACACCGGGCCCGGGGTGTTTGGTGGGGGGGGGGGGGGGGGAGGGGATGGGAAGGAGGGGGGGATATGTTGCCTCTCTTCACACAGAAACAAACAGCAGGAGTAGGCCATTCGACCCTTTCAGCCTGCTCCACCATTCACTGTGATCGTGGCTGATCATCCAACTTAGTCCCCGGTTCCCACTTTCTTCCCATCCCCTCGGAACCCTTTAGCCCGAAAAACTATATCAAACTCCTCGAAAACATTTAATGTTTTGGTCTCAACCACTTTCTGCGGCAGAGAATTCCACAAGCTCCCCCCTGCTCTCTGGGTGAAGACATTTCTCCTCAGACAACAAGGTGCAGGGCTGGATGAACACAGCAGGCCAAGCAGCATCATAGGAGCAGAGAGGCTGACGTTTCGGGCCTAGACCCTTCATCAGAAAAGGGGGAGGGGAAGGGGGTTCTGAAATAAATAGGGAGAGAGTGGGAGGCGGATAGAAGAGGGATAGAGGAGAGGTTAGGTGGAGAGGAAACAAACAGGTCGAAGAGGCGGGGATGGAGCCAGTAAAGGTGAGTGTAGGTAGGGAGTTAGGAAGGGGATAGGTCAGTCCAGGGAGGACGGACAGGTCAAGGGGGCGGGATGAGGTTGGTCGGTAGGAGATGG
>NW_025968908.1:14153-18998 GCF_021869965.1 Rhincodon typus
CAGTGCTGAGGGAGTGCCGCACTGTCGGAGGGTCAGTGCTGAGGGAGCGGGGCACTGTTGGAGGGTCAGTGCTGAAGGAGCGCCGCACTGTCGGAGGGTCAGCGCTGAGGGAAATTTTAACTCTGTGGGGGCTACTGTCACAGTCGATGCAGCGTCTGACTGGGAGGAGTAGAGATGAGTGAGGAGTGATGAGCGGAGGGGAGGTAGGCATGGGAGGGGAGAGGAGGCGATGGGAGGGGAGAGGAGGTGATGGGAGGGGAGGTAGGGATGGGAGGGGAGAGGAGGCGATGGAGTGAAGGGACGCAGACACTCACATCCTCGAGGAGCTTTCCCTCCACTCGGAGTTCCCAGGAGGCGATGCTACTGTCGGAGTCTTCAGTCTCACTCCGAGCCGGGTTGAAGGTGTTCGAGATGTAGAGCCTCAACTTCCGCTTTTGCTGCAAAACCAGACGAAGTGGGGTTACCGGGGGGAGCAGTTACCGGGGGGGGGAGCGGTTACCGGGTGAGCGGTTACCGGGTGAGCGGCTACCAGGGGGAGCAGTCAATGGGGTGTGTTAATGGGAGAATGGTTACCTGGGGAGTGGTTACCGGGGGAATGGTTACCGGCGGAATGGTTACTGGGGGAATGGTTACCAGGGGAATGGTTACCAGGGGAGTGGTTACCAGGGGAGTGGTTACGGGGGGAGTGGTTACCGGGGGAGCGGTTACTGGGTGGGAAACCTGCCCCTACCCAAACCCCCCATCGCTCACTCCTAGCTCCCCACTTCCCCCCCCGACTCTCACCCACCTTCCCCTGTTTCCCCCATATCTCACTCCCTCCCCCCGTTTCCCTCCTCAACTCTCACACCCCATTTCCTCCCAACCCTCACACCCTCGCCCTATTTCCTCCCCAACCCTCACTCCCCTCACCCTATTTCCTCCCCAGTTCTCACCCCCCTCGCCCCATTCCCTCCCCAACCCTCACCCCCCTCGCCCCATTTCCTCACCCCCTCACCCTGTTTCCTCCCCAACTCTCAACCCCCTCGCCTCATTTCCTCCCCAACTCTCACTCCCTCGCCCCACTTCCTCCCCAACCCTCACCTCCCTCGCCCCATTCCCCTGGCTGTACCTTGATTGGTCTTTTCAGAGCCTCCTGTATGTCCACTCTCTTCCTCATGATGGTTTGATCGAGTTTCCTCTCGAAGGCCAGGAGGTCCATGTAGGCCTGGGATTCGGGGACCAGCTCCCGGATCTGAGGGGGGAGTTGAGGGGTGGGTGGGTGTGGAAAAGAGAGAGAGAGACATGGACAAGCTCATCACCCTCTCCCAATCTTCCCATCTCCATCCCCCACCTCCTTCCTCCTCCAGCACCTGTCCTCTTCCCTCACCTCCACAGCCAGCACCCATGACAGGCAAGGATGGGACGGGAGGGGAGGGGAGAGGAGGCCGAGGCCAAGGGCTATAATGGGTTTTTTATTTGTTCGGGTTTGAGGATGTCGCTGGCCAGGCCAGCATTTATTACCCATCCCTAATTGCCCAGAGGGCAGTTAAGAGTCAACCACATTGCTGTGGGTCTGGAGTCACATGTAGGCCAGACCAGGTAAGGATGGCAGTTTCCTTCCCTAAAGACATTTGTGACCAGATGGGGTTTTCTGACAATCAACAACAGATTCATCATTAAACTCTTAATTCCAGATTTTTTATTCATCTAAGTCTGACAATACAATGGGTTTAAGAGGTGTATTTTGTCCTGTTTTTTTTAATGAAAAGGGGTTGAGACAGAGGTATCGAGCCATCCGCTCAAAGCCAATAAAGTAAACAGCTCGTGAGGCCTTGGTGTTTCTTTTTTAAAGTTAAAATAATAGAAGCAGCCTGAATGGGTGTAGTCAAGCTCCCACAGAACCAGGATGTTTAGTTTCAGCCTTCAGTAGCAGTTACTGGGGCCTTGAAGCTGAGAATGGAATCTCTTATTCATCTCTCTGTTACAGCTAAAAGTTGGGGTTCTCTTCCTGCTGCTAAAATTTTACTGAATTTGTCTTTGCCAAGGGGATAATTATGGGATATTACAAATTGGAATAATTATATATTATTTTGTTAAGTGTTTTGATAGTTATACTTAAGCCATTTCTTTTATTTTTATTTTGTCTGTATTTTAACTGTAATGTACAAAAAAGAGTGTTTGGCTTAAAGTCAAGTAGTTTGACCAGTTGAATCTCATCAATAATGCTACACCTTAAACTTACCTCTAAAACAAGAAAAAGTTAGGGTCTAGACTATCTAGTGAATATATTTTGAGGGGGTTTAGTCTGGGCCACACCATAAATTAAATTCCACCATCTGCTCCATGGTGGGATTCGAACCTGGGTCCCAGAATATTTCCTGGGTGTTGGAATTAACAGTCATTACCACAATAGCACTGCCTCCCCATGGGTGGGGGCTGCCCAGATTGGAAAGGGGTCTGGGAGTAATAATGCTGCAGCGGGCAGCATTTGAATAATTTCTCTTCCTGCCCCCAGTCTCTGATGAAACTCCACTGTCTCGGGACTTTACACAAGGACCGAGCAGATCCCAGTGAGTTCTGTGATCCAGGCACCAGATCCCTCTTACACCTCCTCCAGTCTGGGCTGGTTTCCTCCTCCTCTCTCCAGCTCACTCACCCTCTGCGGTAGGATCTTGTCTGACATCTTCCGTCTCTTGGCGCTACAGCATTTCAACAGAAACAAGAATTAAACATTTGAAGGAGGAGCCACTCCAACCTTCCAACCTGTTCTGTGACTCAACAAGATCAAGAACAAAAACAGAAATTGGTGGAAAAGCTCAGCAGCACACTGTGCAGCAAAATCAGAGTGAACACTTCGGGTCTGAGGAAGGGTCACTGGACCTGAAACATTAACTCGAATTTCTCTTCACAGCTGTTACCAGACCTGTAGAGCTATTTCTGTGATAGTAGGAACTGCAGATGCTGGAGAATCCAAGACGACAAGGTATAGAGCTGGATGGACACAGCAGGCCAAGCAGCATCATAGGAGCAGAGAGGCTGACGTTTCGGGCCTAGACCCTTCTTCAGAAATGGGGGAGGGGAAGCGGGTTCTAAAATAAATAGGGAGAGAGGGGGAGGCGGATAGAAGAGGGATAGAGGAGAGGATAGGTGGAGCGGAGACAGACAGGTCGAAGAGGCGGGGATGGAGCCAGTAAAGGTGAGTGTAGGTGGGGACTTAGGGAGGGGATAGGTCAGTCCACGGAGAACGGACAGGTCAAGGGGGCGGGATGAGGTTAGTAGGTAGGAGATGGGGGTGTGGCTTGAGGTGGGAGGAGGGGATAGGTGGGAGGAAGAACAGGTTAGGGAGGCATGGACGAGTTGGACTGGTTTTGGGATGCGGTGGGGGGAGGGGAGATTTTGAAACTTGTGAAATCCACATTGATACCATTGGGCTGCAGGGTTCCCAAGCGGAATATGAGTTGCTGTTCCTGCAACCTTCGGGTGGCATCGTTGTGGCACTGCAGGAGGCCCAGGATGGACATGTCGTCTGAGGAATGGGAGGGGGAGTTGAAATGGTTCGCGACTGGGAGGTGCAGTTGTTTGTTGCGAACCGAGCGTAGGTGTTCTGCAAAGCGGTCCCCGAGTCTCTGCTTGGTTTCCCCGATGTAGAGGAAGCCACAACAGGAACAGCGGATGCAGTATACCACATTAGCAGATGTGCAGGTGAACATCTGCTTGATGTGGAAAGTCTTCTTGGAGCCTGGGATGGGGGTGAGGGGGGAGGTGTAGGGGCAGGTGTAGCACTTCCTGCGGTTGCAGGGAAAAGTGCCGGGTGTGGTGTTTCTGTGTTTGTTTCTAACTTACGGCATCTGCAGTTCTCTTTTGTCTGCATCGTAACAGTTCAGTGTTAAAACCACCAGGCTATTACCTCCTCCACACATTGATCTAAAGTGTTGTGTATTTGCCACTGTGCGTACCTGCACAGCATCACTGCACACTGCTACATCACTAAGAGACAGGCTCCTATATTTTCCTGTTCACATTCCTCATACAGTCCACCCACCAACAGCAGCAATCCCAAAAACATTCCCACCTTCTGTGCCTTGCTGTTTCTGGGATCCATTTCAGAGTTAAAATCATTTCGATCACTCTCCCAGCCTCAATGATGAAGATTAACCCTCTCCCCCTTTACTCTATCGCTGAACACACAACAAACTCGCTCACTCTGTAAAAACTGAACGAACTGCGGATGCTGTAAATCAGGAACAAAAACAAAGTTGCTGGAAAAGCTCAGCAGGTCTGGCAGCATCTGTGGAGGAAAAAACAGAGTTAATGTTTTGGGTCCGGTGACCGTTCCTCGCTCACTCTGTGTTTCCCGTCAGGATTTCATTACACACAATGGTTTCAGAGATGTGGGTCTGAGTTACACTAACTGCTAGCAAATTACACTCAGTCACCATGCTCCCTGTCCCCTGCCACCATCTCCCACTCTGTCACGGGGAATCCCTTCCCCTGGGACCAATGTGACCCCACTCCCGCATCACCCTTTCACCCTCTTCTCCTGGTTTCCTGACAATTCTGCTCCTCCGCGCCTCGTCACCACGGAAACACACACCCCAAGATGCCCCTCGTGACACCAGAGAATCACCCCCATGCCCCCCACTCCCACCAACCCTGTGATGTATCCCCTCACACTCTCCCCACCCCCACCTCCAACCCCACTCCTGGCTATGTCACTGTGATGCCCCAAACCCTCAATACCCCCCTCAGAGATGCACCCCGACTATGGCCCCCCTCAGTGATGCCCCCCTCAGTGATGCTCCCCTCAGTGATGCCCCCAGTGATACCCCCCTCAGTGATGCCCCCCTCAGTGATATCCCCCTCAGT
>NW_025968909.1:0-535 GCF_021869965.1 Rhincodon typus
GTTAATCTGTCTGTGAGTGTGTCTTGTTTATCTGTGTTTGTTAATCTCTCTGGGAGTGTGTATTGTTTATCAATGTGTGTTAATTTGTCCGTGAGTGTGTATTGTTTATCTGTGTGTGTTAATCTGTCAGTGAATGTGTATTGTTCATCTGTTTGTGTTAATCTGTCCGTGAGTGAGTATTGTTTATCTGTGTGTGTTAATCTATCTGTCGTTGTGTATTGTTTGTCTGTGTGGGTTAATCTGTCCGTGAAAGTGTATTTTTGATCTGTGTGTGTTAATCTGTCCATGAGTGGGTAATGTTTATCCGCGTGTTAATGTGTCTGAGCGTGTGTTATTGTTTATGTGTCTGTGTTAATCTGTCTGTGAGTGTGTATTGTTTATCTGTGTGTGTCAATCTGTCTGTGAGTGTGTATTGTGTATGTGTGTGTTAATCTGTCTGAGTGTGTCTTGTTTATCTGTGTTTGTTAATCTATCTGTGAGTGTGTATTGTTGAACTGTGTTTGTTAAACTATCTGTGAGTGTCTACTGTTTATCT
>NW_025968909.1:1035-1781 GCF_021869965.1 Rhincodon typus
GACAGATTAACACACACAGATAAACAATACACACTCACAGACAGATTAACACACACAAATAAACAATACACACTCACGGACAGATTAACACACACAGATAAACATTACACACTCACGGACAGATTGACACACAGATAAACAATACACACTCTCAGACAGATTAAAATGCAGATAAACATTACACAATCTTGGACAGATTAACACGCACAGATAAACAATACACACTCACGGACAGATTAACACAAACAGATGAACAATACACACTCACGGACAGATTAACACAGACAGATAACCAATAAACACTCTCAGACACATTAACACGCAGATAAACAATGCACACTCACACACAGATTAACACACACAGATAAGCAATACACACTCACAGATAGATTAACACACACAGATAAACAATACAGGTTCACAGATAGATTAACAGACAGAAAAACAATACTCAGTGACAGACAGATTAACAAACACAGATAAAACGTACACACTCATGGACAAATTAACACACACAGACAAACAATACACACTCACAGACAGATTAACACACACAGATAAACAATACACACTCACGGACAGATGAACACACACAGATAAACAACACACACTCACAGACAGATTAACACACACAGATAAACAATACACACTCACCGATAGATTAACACATACAGATTAACAATACACACTCACAGACAGATTAACACACACAGATAAACAATCCACACTCACGGACAGATTAACGC
>NW_025968909.1:2281-2810 GCF_021869965.1 Rhincodon typus
AGACAGATTAACACACGCAGATAAATAATACACACTCACAGTCAGATTACCACACGCAG
This sequence comes from Rhincodon typus, assembly GCF_021869965.1. Lineage (NCBI taxonomy): Eukaryota > Metazoa > Chordata > Chondrichthyes > Orectolobiformes > Rhincodontidae > Rhincodon > Rhincodon typus. Next base: position 2,341 of record NW_025968909.1, read on the forward strand.
ATAAGCAATACACACTCACAGACAGATTAACACACACAGATAAACAATACACACTCACAGATAGATTAACACACAGATAAACAATACACACTTTCAGACAGATTAACACACGCAGATAAAAAGTACACCCTCACAGACAGATTAAGACACACAGATAAACAATACACACTCACGGACAGATTAACACACACAGATGAACAATGCACCCTCACAGATAGATTAACACACACAGATAAACAATACACACTCACGGACTGATTAAAATAAGCAGATAAACAATAGACACTCACAGACAGGTTAACACACACAGATGAACAATACACACTCACAGATAGATTAACACACACAGAAAAACAATACACACTCACAGACAGATTAACACACGCAGATAAATAATACACACTCACAGGCTGATTAACACACGCAGATTAACAATACACACTCACAGACAGATTAACACAGACAAGTAA
>NW_025968909.1:3310-4011 GCF_021869965.1 Rhincodon typus
AGTGTGTATTGTTCATCTGTTTGTGTTAATCTGTCCGTGAGTGTGTATTGTTTATCTGTGTGTGTTAATATTTCTGTGATTGTGTGTTCTTTATCTGTGAGTGTTAATCTGTCTGTGAGTGTGTATTGATTATCTGTCTGTGTTAATCTGTCTGTGGGTGTGTATTTTTTATCTGTGTGTGTTAATCTGTCTGTGAGCGTGTATTGATGATCTGTGTGTTTTAATCTGTCTGTGAGCGTATATTGTTTATCTGTGCGTCTTAATCTATCCGTGATGGTGTATTGTTTATCTGCATTTGTTAATCTGTCCATGAGTGTGTATTGTTTATCTGTGTGTGTTAATATTTCTGTGATTGTGTGTTCTTTATCTGTGAATGTTAATCTGTCTGCGAGTATATATTGATTATCTGTCCGTGTTAATCTGTCTGTGAGTATGTGTTGTTTATCTGTTTTTTAATCTGTCCCTGAGTGTGGATTGTTGATCTGTGTGTGTTAATCTGTCTGTGAGTGTGTCTTGTGTATCTGTGCGTGTTAATTTGTCCGTGAGGGTGTATTGTTTATTTGTGTGTGTTAATCTGCCCGTGAGTGTGTATTGTTTATCTGTGTGTCTTAATCTGTTCTTCAGTGTGTATTGTTTATCTGTGTGTGTTAGTCTGTCTGTGAGTGTGTCTTGTGTATCTGTGTGTGTTAATCTGTCTGTGA
>NW_025968909.1:4511-6636 GCF_021869965.1 Rhincodon typus
ATACACACTCACAGACTGATAAACACAGACAGATAAACAACACACACTCAGGGACAGATTACACACACAGATAAAGAATACACGTTCACAGACAGATTAAGATACACAAATAAACAATACACACTCTCGGACAGATTAACGCACACAGAAAAACAAAACACACTCACGGACAAACTAACACGCACACATACACAATACACTCTCACAGACAGATTAACACACAAAGATAAACAATACACACTCACAGATAGATTAACACAGACAGATAACCAATGAACACTCTCAGACACATTAACACGTAGATAAACAATACACACTCACAGACAGATTAACACACACACATAAACAACACACACTCACAGATAGATTAACACTCACAGATTAAAAATACACACTCATGGACAGATTCACACTCATCAATAAACAATACACACTCACAGACAGGTTAACACACAGATAAACAATACGCACTCACGGACAGATTAACACACAGATAAACAATACACACTCACAGACAGATTAACACACACAGATAAACAATACACACTCACGGACAGATTAACACACACAGATAAACAATACACACTCACAGACAGATTAACACACACAGATAAACAAAACACACTCGCAGATGGATTAACACACACAGATAAACAATACACACTCACAGTCCGATCAACACACACAGATAAACAATACACACCCACAGACTGATAAACAGAGACAGATAAACAATACACACTAAGGGACAGATTACACACACAGATAAACAATACACATTCACAGACAGATTAAAACACGCAAATAAACAATACACACTCACGGACAGATTAACGCACACAGATAAACAACACACACTCACGGACAAACTAACACGCACACATACACAATAAACTCTCACAGACAGATTAACACACACAGATGAACGATACGCACTCTCAGACTGATTAACACACACAGATGAACAATACGCACTCACAGACAGATTAACACACACAGATACACAATACACACTCACAGATAGATTAACACAACCAGATAAACAAAACACACTCTCAGACACATTAACACACACAGATAAACAATACACACTCACAGACAGAATAACACACACAGATAAACAATACACACTGACCGATAGATTAAAACACACAGATAAACGATACTCATTCACAGACCGTTTAACACACACAGATAAACAATACACACTCACGGACAGATTAACACACACAGACAGACAATACACACTCACAAACAGATTAACACACACAGATAAACAATACACACTCACATACAGATTAACACACACAGATAAACAATACACTCACGGACAGTTTAACACACACAGATAAACAATACACACTCACAGACAGATTAACACAAAAAGATAAACAATACACACTCACAGACAGATTAACACACACAGATTAACAGTACACACTCACAGACAGATTAACACACGCACATAAACAATACACACTCTCAGATAGATTAACACACAGATAAACAATACCCACCAATGGACAGATTAACAAACACAGATTTCCAAGACACACTCACAGACAGATTAACACGCACACATACACAATACAAACTCACAGACAGTTTAACACACAAGGATAAACAATACACACTCACAGACAGATTAACACACACAGATAAACAATACACTCTCACAGACAGATGAACACACACACATACACAATACACACTCACAGACAGATTAACACAGACAGATAAACAATACACACTCACAGACAGATTAACATACACAGATTGACAATACGCACTCACAGACAGATTAACACACACAGATGAACGATACGCACTCTCAGACTGATTAACACACACAGATGAACAATACGCACTCACAGACAGATTAACACACACAGATACACAAACACACTCACAGACAGTTTAACGCACACATATAAAAAATATACGCGCACAGATAGATTAACACACCCAGATAAACAATAGACACTCACAGACAGATTAACACGCACAGATAAACAATACACACTCATGGACAGATTAACACACACAGATAAACAATACACATTCACAGATAGATTAACACACACAGATAAACAATACACACTCATGGACAGATTAACACACACAG
>NW_025968909.1:7136-8350 GCF_021869965.1 Rhincodon typus
CAACATTAACTCTATTGAAAAATTTAACAGAATAATAGATTATTTAACAACTAACCAACAACTGTTCCAATATAGTAACATCCCATAAACGCACCCTTGGCAAAGACAAATTCAGAAAAATAGATTGTCTCACTTGAAATGTTTCTCCAGTGCAGGAGCAAAGAACATCAACAGAAAATTCTGGCAGAGAGAGAGTGAACTTAAGTACTTTGTTGGAGCAGAGCGAGATGAATAGCAACTTCAAAATCCCGACAGCTACTGAAAGCTAAACTAAAACTCTGGTTCTTGGGAGGCTGACTCCATCCATTCATTCTGCTTCTATTGTTCCGACTTGAAAAGAAAAACCCATGGCATCACAAGCTATTTACCTTGTTGTCTTCAAACAGAGAACTTGGTACCTCTAGCTCAAAACCCCTCCATACGAAACAGGACCAAATACACTTCTTAAAGCCATAGGATTGTCACACTGTGCTCTCGGGTCCCCAGTCTCTCCTAGTAGTGGAAACATCTTCTCCACATCCTCTCTATCCAGGCCTCTCAATATTCTGTAAGTTTCGATGAGATTCCCCTTCCTCCTTCTAAACTTGATTGAGCATAGACCCAGAGTCCTCAGCCGCTCCTCATATGCCAAGATGTTAATGCTCTTGTAATCCAGCCCCCTTGAAATAAGGATTACCTGCTCCCAATGTGTGCAAGCTTTCTGTGTTTCATACACAAGTGCACCCTTTAGATATTACTCTGTCATTTGTCCTCCCTTCCAAAATAAACAGCATTGATGTGAGAAGGATCTTGAGTTCAAGTCGATAGCTCCCTGAAAGTGGCCATACAAGTAGTTAGGACAGTAAAGAAGGCATATGGCATGTTTGCCTTTATTGAGTACAAGAGTCAGGATGTCATGTTGCAGCTTTATAAGAGACAACAAGGTGCAGAGCTGGATGAACACAGCAGGCCAAGCAGCATCACAGGAGCAGAAAGGCTGACGTTTCGGGTCTAGACCCTTCATCAGATGCACCTTGTTGTCTCGGATTCTCCAGCATCTGCAGTTCCTGCTATCTCTGATGCAGCTTTATAAGACTTTGGTTACACTGAGAGTATGGCATTCAATTGCGGTCTCCACATTACAGGAAGGATATGGAGGCTTTGGAAAGGGTGCAGAAGAGTTTTACCAAGAATTTGTCTGGATTAGAGGGTATGAGCTATAAGGAGAGGCTAGA
>NW_025968909.1:8850-9363 GCF_021869965.1 Rhincodon typus
CAGACAGATTAACACAGACAGATAAACAATACACACTCACAGACAGATTAACACACACAGATAAACAATACACATTCATGGACAGATTAACACAGACAGATAAACAATACACACTCACAGACAGATTAACACACACAGATAAACAATACACACTCATGGACAGATGAACAAATGCAGATAAACAATACACCATCACGGATAGAGTAAGATGCACAGATAAACAATATACACTCACAGACAGATTAAAACACACAGATAAACAATACACTCTTACAGACAGATTAACAAACACGGATAAAAAATACACACTCATAGACAGACTACCACACACGGATAAACAATACACACTCACGGACAGATTAACACACACAGATAAACAATACACACTCACAGACAGAATAACACACAGATAAACAATACACACTCACAGACAGATTAACACACACGGATAAACAATGCACACTCACAGACAGATTAACACACACAGATAAACAATACACTCACAGACAGATT
>NW_025968909.1:9863-10363 GCF_021869965.1 Rhincodon typus
GTGAGTGTGTATTGTTTATCTGTGGGTGTTAATCTGTCCGTGAGTGTTTATTGTTTATTTTTCTGTGTTAATCTGTCTGTGAGAGTGTATTGTTAATCTGTGTGTGTTAATCTGTCTGTGAGTGTGTATTGTTTATCCGTGTGTGTTAGTCAGTCTGTGAGTGTGTATTTTTTATCTGTGCGTGTTAATCTGTCCGTGAGTGTGTATTTTTTATCTGAATGTGTTAATCTGTCTGTGAGTGTGTATTTTTTATCTGTGTGTGTGAATCTGTCCATGAGTGTGTATTGTTTATCTGTGTGTGTTAATCTGTCTGTGAGTGTGTATTGATTGTCTGTGTGTGTTAATATTTCTCTGATTGTGTGTTCTTTATCTGTGAGTGTTAATCTGTCTGTGAGTGTGTATTGTTTATCTGTGTGTGTTAATCTGTCCGTGAGTGTGTATTGTTTATTTGTCTGTGTTAATCTGTCTGTGAGTGTGTATTGTTTTTCTGTGTGTGTTAA
>NW_025968909.1:10463-11552 GCF_021869965.1 Rhincodon typus
TCTGTGAGTGTGTATTGTTTATCTGTCTGTGTTAATCTATCTGTGAGTGTGTATTGTTTATCTGTGTGTGTTAAGCTGTCTGTGAATGTGTATTGTTTTTCTGTGTGTGTTAATCTATCTGTGAGTGTGTATTGTTTATCTGTGTGTGTTAACCTGTCTGTGAGTGTGTATTGTTTATCTGCGTGTGGTAATCTGTCTGAGAGTGTGTATTGTTTATCTGTGTGTGTTAATCTGTCTGTGAGTGTGTATTGTTTATCTGTCTGTGTTAATCTGTTCTTCAGTGTGTATTGATTTTCTGTGTGTTAATCTATCTGTGAGTGTGTGTTGTTTATCTGTGTGCGTTAATCTGTCTGTGAGTGTGTACTGTTTATCTGCGTGTGTTAATCTGTCTGTAAGTGTGTATTGTTTATCTGTGTGTTAATCTATCTGTGAGTGTGTATTGTTTATCTGTGTGTGTTAACCTGTCTGTGACTGTGTATTGCTTATCTGCGTGTGGTAATCTGCCTGTGAGTGTGTATTGTTTATCTGTGTGTGTTAATCTGTCTGTGAGTGTGTATTGTTTATCTGTGTGTGTGAATCTGTCCGTGAGTGTGTATTGTTTATCTGTGTGTGTTAATCTGTCCGTGGGTGTGTATTTTTTATCTGTGTGTGTTAATCTGCCTGTGAGCGTGTATTGATGATCTGTGTGTTTTAATCTGTCTGTGAGCGTATATTGTTTATCTGTGCGTCTTAATCTATCCGTGATGGTGTATTGTTTATCTGCATTTGTTAATCTGTCCATGAGTGTGTATTGTTTATCTGTGTGTGTTAATATTTCTGTGATTGTGTGTTCTTTATCTGTGAGTGTTAATCTGTCTGTCAGTATATATTGATTATCTGTCCGTGTTAATCTGTCTGTGAGTGTATGTTGTTTATCTGTGTGTGTTAATCTGTCTGTGAGTGTGTATTGTTTATCCGGTTTTTAATCTGTCTGTGAGTGTGTATTGTTGATCTGCGTATGTTAATCTGTCTGTGAGGGTGTATTGTTTTTCTGTGTGTGTTAATCTGTCCGTGAGTGTGTATTGATTATCTGCGTATGTTAATCTGTCT
>NW_025968909.1:11652-12037 GCF_021869965.1 Rhincodon typus
TGTTAATCTGTCTGTGACTGTGTATTGTTTATCTCTGTGTGTATATATATCTGTGAGTGTGCATTCTTTATCTTTGTGCTAATCTGTCTGTGGGTGTGCATTGTGTATCTGCGTATGTTAATCTGTCTGTGAGGGTGTATTGATTATCTGCGTATGTTAATCTGTCTGTGAGTGTGTATTGTTTATCTCTGTGTGTTAATCTGTCCGTAAGTGTGTATTTTTTTATGTGTGTTTGTTAATCTGTCTGTGAGTTTGTATTGTTTATCTCTGAGTGTTAATCTGTCCGTGGGGGTGTATTGTTTATTTGTGTGTTTTAATCCGTCTGTGAGTGTATATTTTTTGTCCGTGTGTGTTAATCTGTCCGTGAGTGTGTATTGTTTATCTG
>NW_025968909.1:12537-12871 GCF_021869965.1 Rhincodon typus
TGTGTATTGTTTATCTGTGTGTGTTAATATTTCTGTGAGTGTGTATTGTTTATCTGCGTGTGGTAATCTTTCTGTGAGTGTCTATTGTTCATCTGTGTGTGTTAATCTGCGTGTCAGTGTTCATTGTTTATCTGTGTGTTTTACTCTGTCTGTGAGTGTGCATTGTTTATCTGTGTTTTAATCTCTCTGGGAGTGTGTATTGTTTATCTGTGTGTTTTAATCTGTCTGTGAGTGTGTATTGTTTATCTGTATGTGTTAATCTATCTGTGAGTGTGTGTTGTTTATCTGTGTGTGTTAACCTGTCTGTGAGTGTGTATTGTTTATCTGCGTGTGT
>NW_025968909.1:12971-13412 GCF_021869965.1 Rhincodon typus
ATTGTTTATCTGTGTTTTAATCTCTCTGGGAGTGTGTATTGTTTATCTGTGTGTTTTAATCTGTCTGTGAGTGTGTATTGTTTATCTGTATGTGTTAATCTATCTGTGAGTGTGTACTGTTTATCTGTGTGTGTTAACCTGTCTGTGAGTGTGTACTGTTTATCTGTGTGTGTTAACCTGTCTGTGAGCGTGTATTGTTTATCTGCGTGTGTTAATCTGACTGTGAGTGTGTATTATTTATCTGCGTGTGTTAATCTGTCTGTGAGTGTGTATTGTTTATCTGTATATGTTAATCTATCTGTGAGTGTGTATTGTTTATCTGTCTGTGGTAATCTGCCTGTGAGTGTGTATTATTTATCTGTGTGTGTTAATCTGTCTGTGAGTGTGTATTGTTTATCTGTGTGTGTTAATCTGTCTGTGAGTGTGTGTTCTTTATCTGTG
>NW_025968909.1:13912-14225 GCF_021869965.1 Rhincodon typus
GGGGGTGTATTGTTTATTTGTGTGTTTTAATCCGTCTGTGAGTGTATATTTTTTGTCCGTGTGTGTTAATCTGTCCGTGAGTGTGTATTGTTTATCTGTGTGTGTTAATCTGTCCATGAGTGTGTATTGTTTATCCGTGTGTGGTAGTCTGTCTGTGAGTGTGTATTTTTTATCCGTGTTTGTTAATCTGTCTGTCAGAGTGTATTGTTTATCTGTGTGTGTTAATCTGTCCGTGAGTGTGTATTTTTTATCTGTCTGTGTTAATCTGTCTGTGAGCGTGTATTGATTATCTGTGTGTTTTAATCTGTCTGTG
>NW_025968909.1:14325-14667 GCF_021869965.1 Rhincodon typus
TGTTTATCTGTGTGTGTTAATCTGTCCGTGAGTGTGTATTGTTTATCTGTGTGTGTTAATCTGTCCGTGAGTGTGTATTTTTTATCTGTGTGTGTTAATCTGTCTGTGAGTGTGTATTGTTTATCTGTGTGTGTTAATATGTCCGTGAGTGTGTATTTTTTATCTGTGTGTGTCAATCTGTCTGTGAGCGTGTATTGTTTATCTGTGTCTGTTAAGCTGTCCATGAGTGTGTATTGTTTATCTGTGTGTGTTAATATTTCTGTGATTGTGTGTTGTTTGTCTGTTAGTGTTAATCTGTCTGTGAGTGTGTATTGATTATCTGTCTGTGTTAATCTGTCTGTG
>NW_025968909.1:15167-15677 GCF_021869965.1 Rhincodon typus
TTTATCTGTGTGTGTTAATCTGTCCGTGAGTGTGTATTGTTAATCTGTGTGTGTTAATCTGTCTGTGAGTGTGTATTGTTTATCTGCTTATTTTAATCTGTCTGTGAGTGTGTATTGTTTATCTGTGTGTTAACCTGTCTGTGAGTGTGTATTGTTTATCTGCGTGTGTTAATCTGACTGTGAGTGTGTATTATTTATCTGCTGGTGTTAATCTGTCCGTGAGTGTGTATTGTTTATCTGTGTGTGTTAAACTTTCTGTGAGTGTGTATTGTTTATCTGCGTGTGTTAATCTGCCAGTGAGTGTGTATTATTTATCTGCGTGTGTTAATCTGTCTGTGAGTGTGTATTGTTTATATGTATGTGTTAATCTATCTGTGAGAGTGTATTGTTTATCTGTGTGTGTTCACCTGTCTGTGAGTGTGTATTTTTTATCTGTGTGTGTTAACCTGTCTGTGAGTGTGTAGGTTTATCTGCGTGTGGTAATCTGCCTGTGAGTGTGTATTATTTATC
>NW_025968909.1:16177-17888 GCF_021869965.1 Rhincodon typus
ACAGAAAAACAAAACACACTCACGGACAAATTAACAGGCACACATACACAATACACACTCACAGACAGATTAACACACACAGATAAACAATACACACTCACAGACAGATTAACACACACAGATAAACAATACACTTATACAGACAGATTTACACACACAGATAAACAATACACACTCACAGACAAATTAACACAAACAGATAAACCATACACACTCACAGACAGATTAACAAACACAGATAAAAAATACACACTCACGGACAGATTCACACACACAGTTAAACAACACACAATCACAGAATTATTAACACACACAGATAAACAATACACTCTTACAGACAGATTAAGATACAAAGATCAAAAATACACACTCATGGACAGATTCACACACACAGATAAACAATACACACTCACAGACAGATTAACACACACAGATAAACAATACACACTCACAGACAGATTAACACACACAGGTAAACAATACACACTCACAGAGAGATTAACACACACAGATAAAAAATACACACTCACAGACAGATTAAAACACACAAATAAACAATAAACCCTCACGGACAGATTAACGCACTCAGTAAAACAAAACACACTCACGGACAAATTAACACGCACACATACACAAGATAAACTCACAGACAGTATAACACACACAGATAAACAATACACACTCACAGAAAGATTAACGCACACAGATAAACAAAACATACTCCCGGACAGATTAACACACAGATAAACAATACACACTCACGGACAGATTAACACACAGATAAACAATACACTTATACAGACAGATTAACACACACAGATCAAAAATACACACTCATGGACAGATTAACACACACAGATAAACAATACGCACTCACGGACAGATTAACACGCACAGATAAACAACACACACTCACAGACAGATTAACATAGACAGATAAACAACACACAATCACGGACAGATTAACACACACAGATCAAAAACACACACTCATGGACAGATTAACACACACAGATAAACAATACATACTCACGGACAGATTAACACACACAGATACAAACTACACAATCACAGATAGATTAAAACACACGGATAAACAATACACACTCAAAGACAGATTAACACACACAGATAAACAATACACACTCACAGACAGATTAACACACACAGATAAACAATACACCCTCAGAGACAGATTAACACCAACAGATAAACCATACACACTCAAAGACAGATTAACAAACACAGATAAGAAATACACACTCACAGACAGATTAACACACACAGATAAACAATACACTCTTACAGACAGATTAAGATACACAGATCAAAAATACACACTCATGGACAGATTCACACACACAGATAAACAATACACACTCACAGACAGATTAACGCACACAGATAAACAATACACACTCACCGACAGATGAACACACACAGATCAAAAATACACACTCATGGACAGATTCACACACACAGATAAACAATACACACTCACAGACACATTAACACACACAGATGAACAATACACACTCACAGACAGATTAACACACACAGATAAACCATACACACTCTCAGACAGATTAACACCCAGAGATAAACAATACACACTCACAGAAAGATTAACGCGCTCACATAAAAGATCCACACTCACAGACAGGTTAATACACAGAGATCAACAATAAACACTAACAGATAGATTAACACA
>NW_025968909.1:18388-18969 GCF_021869965.1 Rhincodon typus
ACACTCACAGACAGATTAACATACACAGATAAAAAATACACACTCACGGACAGATTAACACACACAGATAAACAATACACACTCAAAGACAGATTAACACACACAGATAAACAATACACACTCAGACAGATTAACACACACAGATAAAAAATACACCCTCACAGACAGATTAACACACACAAATAAACAATACGCACTCACGGACAGATTAACACACACAGATAAAAACGACACACTCACAGACAGATTAACACACACAGATAAACAATACACAATCACGGACCGATTAACACACACAGATAAACAATACACACTCACAGACAGATTAACACAAACAGATAAACCATACACACTCACAGACAGATTAACAAACACAGATAAAAAATACACACTCACGGACAGATTAACACACACAGTTAAACAACACACAATCACAGAATTATTAACACACACAGATAAACAATACACTCTTACAGACAGATGAAGATACACAGATCAAAAATACACACTCATGGACAGATTCACACACACAGATAAACAATACACACTCACAGACAGATTAACACACACAGATAAACCAT
>NW_025968910.1:0-18962 GCF_021869965.1 Rhincodon typus
TGCAAAACTCCCTCATGTCAAGCCTCCAACAGTGCACTATTTCCTTAATATTGGCCTTCTGATTGCGTGATACTCCCTGAGTGTGAAACCCGGACAATACAGCACTCCCTCAGAAATAACTCTCTGATTAAGCACTTCTTCTGTGCTAAATCTCTGAAAATGGAGCATTCTCTGATTACTGACCCTTTAGAGTGCTACACTGCCTCAGTACTCACTCACCAAAAGTGCAGCACTCCATTAACAGTGACCTTCTGACAGCGTGGGACTCCCATAATATTGGTCCACTGACAGTGCGGCACTCCCTTAATTCTGACCTGCTCGCTGTGTCGCACTGCCCTAATATCAAACCTGCAGCTCTATCAGAGGGTCTGTCCTGAGCAAGTGCCCCATTGTCAGCATGTCAATTCTGAGGCAGTGCCTCTATATCAGTTGGTCAATACTGAGGTAGTGCCGAAGAGGGTCAGAATTAAGGGAGTGCCTCACATTTAGAGGTTCATTACTGAGGGACAGCCTCATGATCAGCGGGTCAGTATTGAGGGACTGCCTTGTAGCCAGTGGGTCAGTTCTGAGGCATTGCCTCAATGTAATAGATTTAGAAATGGGGTCGGGGGCACATGATTAGAAGATCAGTAGTAAGCTATTGCAGCTCTATCAGAGGGTCAGTACTCAGCGAGTGCCTCATTGACAGACGGTCCATACTGAGGTATTGAAGCGCTGTTAGAGGGTGAGCACTGAGGGAGTGCTTCCTTGTCAGAGATTCAGGACTGAGAGAGTGCCTGATTGCCAGAGGCTCATTCCTGAGGGAGTGCGTCATTGTCCGAGTGACATAATCATATAGAACTCCCTCAATTCTAAACTTTAATATTGACCCTCTGAGCACCGACCTTCTGACAACGAAGCACTGCCTCAGGACTGACCCTCTGATAATGAGGTGATTCCTCAGTACTGAACCATTGACAATGTGACACTCCATGAGTATTGACTTTCTGATAATGGGGTTCTCCTCAAGTACTGACCTTCTGACGGTTCTGCACTGCCTCTGTAGTGACCCTCTAAATGTCTGCCACTCCCTCAATTCTGACCTCCTTGCAATGAGGCATTACCTCAATACTGACAGGCAAGGTGGCACTGCCTCAACATTGACTATTGACTATCTCACTCTGGACTGACCATTCAACAATGACATACTGCCTCAGAAGTGACCCACTTACAACAAGGCACACACTCAGTATTGACCCACTGATTATGATGCTCTCCCTCAGTACTGAACCTCTGAGCGTGCTGCACTACCACAGGACTGACTCAATTCTGAACACCTTGCAATGAGACACCGGCTCAGTATTGACCCTTTGATCATGAGGCACTGATTCAGTTCTGATTCTATTACATTGACAGCGCAGCTCATCTTCATTGTTGACCCTCTGGCAGTGCAGAATTCCCGCTTGACTGACCCTCCCACAGTGCAGCATACCGTTAGTACTGAACCTCTGATAGTGCTGCTCCCCTCAGTACTATCTCTAACAGTGCAGCATTCTCTTCGTATTGACTGTCTGACAGTATTTAGGAGAGTGCTGCACTGTTGGAGAGTCAGTACTGAGGAAGAGCTGCATTGTCAGAAGGCAAATATTAATGGAGTGCTAGGGTCCATTTTAAAGGGGTTTTGCCCTGTCACAAAATCAACTAGGGTGGCGCGGTGGCTCGGTGGTTAGCACTGCTGCCTCACAGCGCTAGGGACCGAGGCTCGATTCCACCCTTGGCTGACCGTCTTTTTGGAATTTGCACATTCTCCGTGTCTGTGCCGGTTTGTGTGTTTTCTGGGTGCTCCGGTTTCCTCCCACAGTCCAAAGATATGAAGGCTAGGTGGATTGGCGATGCTAAATTGCCCATAGTGCCCAGGGATGTTCAGGTTCGGTGGCTTCGACATGGGAAATACAGGGGAATGTCTCTGGGAGAGATGTTCTGCAGAGGGGCAGTGTGGACTTGTTGGGCTGAATGGCCTGTTTCCACACTGTAGGGATTCTATGAATCAATATTAAGTGAATGCTGCAGTGTCAGAGTGGCAATATTGAGGGAGTGCTCCAGTATCAGAGGGCCAATAGTAAGGGAGTCACATTTCTCTCAAAGGGTCAGTCGTCAGGTTAGTGCTGAAGGAATACTGGCATGTCAGAGGGTTAACATATGTCAGTCATCAGTACTCCAGAGTGTATTGTACTGAGGGAGTGCCTCATATTCAGAGGGTCAGCTCTCTGACAGTTGCTTCTTTGTTAGTGTACCACTCCCTTAACGCTGACCTTCTGACAATGCAGCTTTCCCTCACGACTGATCTTCTGACAGCGCACCATTCTGTCATCATTGACCCTCTGACAGTGTAGCATATGCTTCATATTGACCCTCCGATATTGTGGTACTCCCTCAGTGATGATACTCTGACAATGCAGCACTCCCTCAGTACTAAATCTCCGATTAAGCACTCCCTCAGTGCTAAGCCTCTGACAATGGAGCATTCTCTATTTACTGACCCTTTGCTGTGCTGCTCTGTCTGAGCACTCACACGCTGAAGTTGCAGTACTCCATTAATAGTTGACCTCCGACAGTGCACCACTTCCTTAATATTGACCCTCGATAGTGGAGCACTTCCTTAATATGGACCCTCTGATAGTGTAGCATTCTTTTAACATTTGCCTGCTCACAGTGCAGCACTCCCCGAATATCAAACCTCTGAGGGTGAAATACTCCTTTAATATTGACCATCTGAGAGTGCAGCATTCCCTCGGTGCGAACTCTCTGCCAGTGCAGTACTCCCTTATTATCGGACCACAAGCAGTGCAGCACTCCCTGAATATTGGCAATCGAGAATGCGGCATCCCCTTAATATTGACCTGTTCGCAGGGCAGTACTCTCCCAATATCAAACCTCTGTCAGAGGGTCCGCCCTGAGGGAGTGACCCATTGTCAGTAGGTCAATTCTGATGCAGTGCCACTTTGTCAGAGGGTTAATACTGAGGTAGTGACTCAGTTTAAGACGGTCAGAATTAAGGAAGGACCTCACAACACCGATTCAGTGCTGAGGTAGTGTAGCACTGTCAGAGGATCAGTTGAGGGAATGCCTTATTGACAGTTGGTCAGTTCTGAGGCAGTGCCTCCATGTAATGGATTTAGAAATGAGGGAGGATGATATGATTAGAAGGTCAGTAGTAAGGTATTGCAGTCAGAGTGTCACTACTAAGGGAGTACATCATTGTCATAGGGTCTGTACTGAGGTGTTGAACTGTCAGAGGCGAGGGACTGAGGGAGTGCTTCCTTGACAATGACTCCCTCTGCAGGGCTATCATGTCATTTCTGGAGAGTCAGTCTTGAAGGAGTCACCCATTGAGACAGAATCAGTTCTGATGGAGGGCCGCATTATCAGAGGGTGAGTACTGAAGGAGTTATAAGCGGGTCAATTCTGGAGCAGTGCCTCATTGTAAGGGGGTCAGAATTGAGGGTGTGCCTCACGATTGAAGAGTCAGTACTGAGGTACTTCAGCTCCACCAGAGGGTCAGTTCTGAGGCACTACCTCACGACTGGAGGGTCAGCCCTGAAATACTGCTACATTGTCGGAGTGTCAGTTCTGAGGCAGTGTCTCTTTGTCAGAGTGTCTGTAGCTGTTCTGCAAAGCGGTCACCCAGTCTACACTTCATTTCCCCAATGAGATGCTGTCAGTGGGTCGATTGTGAGGCAGTGCCTCAATGTAATGGGATCAGAATTCAGAGGATCACATTTCGAGGATCAATACTGAGGACTGCAGCACTATCAGAGGGTAGGTACTGAGGGAGGGCCTTATCGTCAGTGGGTCACTACAGAGGCAGTGCCTCTTCGTAAGGGGGTCAGTCTGTTCTGAGGACTGTTACAGGGTCAACACTGAGGGAGTGCCTCATTGTCAGAGAGTCTGTTCTGAGGCAGTGCCTCAATGTAATGGGGATGGATTGAAGGAGGGCCATATGATTAGTGGGTTATCTCTGAGGTATTGAAGCACTGTCAGACGGTCAGAACCGTGGAGTGCATTATAGTCAGAGGGTCAATACTGATTCAATGGTCAAAACTGGGGGAGTGCCACACGATCAGAGAGGCAGTACTGAGGTATTGTAGCAGTGTCAGAGGGTCAGAACTTTGGGAGTGCATTATTGTCAGAGTTGCATGCTGAACCAGTGCCTCATTTAAGGGGGTCGGAATTGAGCAAGTTCATCATGTTTACAGGGTCATTACTGAGGAAGGGCCCCGTAATCAGCAGATCAGCATGGAGGGAGTGCCTTATTATCACGAGGTCAGTTCTGAGGCAGTGTCTCATTGTTCGAGGGTGAGCAGTAAGGGAGTGACTCGTTGTTAGAGGATCCATTCCGAGGCAGTGCCTCAATGTGATGGAGTCAGAATAGAGGGAGTTTCAAATGTCTGGGGCTCAATATTGAGGTATTGAAGAACTGTAAGACTGTCAGGACTGAGGTAATGCAGCACTGTCAGAAGTTCAGAATGATGGGAATGCCTTATTGTCAACGGGTCAATTCTGAGGCATTGCCTAATTGCAAAGGGATTAGAATTGAGGGAGTTTAGATGGTCAATACTGAGGTAATGCAGCACTGTCAGAGGGTCAGGATTGAGGGAGGGACTCATTATCAAAGGGTCTGTACTGAAGGAGTACCTTATTATCAGCCGGTCAGTTCTGAGGCAGTACCTCTTTGTCAGAGGATCTGTTCTGAGGGATTGCCTCATTGTCAGAGGATCTGGTGTGAGGCACTGCCCGGATGTAATAGGGTCTGAATTGAGGGAATGCAAAACGCTTATAGGGTCAGTACTGAAGTAGTGCAGCACTGCCAGAAGAGCCGTTTGGAGGCAGTCCCTTTTTGTCAGAGGGTCAATACTGAGGCAGTCCCTCATTCTAAGCGGGTCAGAATTGAGGGTATGCCACATGATTAGAGGATCAGCACTGAAGTAGTGCAGTACTGTCAGAGGATCAGTACTGAGGGAGTGCCTCATTGTCAGAGGGTCAGTACTGAGATAATTAAGCACTGTCAGTGGGACTCTGGGCTTCAGCACTGGAAGATGAGAGTAAAAAATCATGAAAGTGATGCTAAACCTTTATAAAGTAGTGCTGTCAGCTCCGGTTGAGTACATAGTGAATTCTGAACACCATATTTTAGGAAGGACATGAAGACACTGGAAAGGGAGGAAAGGAAATTGAGCAGAATGACAGCAGCACTACATCCAGGTTTTGGAAGCATACTTGGAAATTTGTGTCCCTGGCTTTAAACTCAATTGCAGTAAAAAGATAAACTGTGTGAGTGTTTTAGATAGTGAGATGGGCTTCAGATTGGTTTCACAGGTCGGGGCAACATCGAGGGCCGAAGGGCCTGGACTGCGCTGCAATGTTCTATGTAATGTTATACGTTCTATGCTGTTGAAACGGGGAGACAGGAATGTGGGCAAAAAGGTCAAGACAAAGTTAAAGGGTGAGGGAGATTAAAGATCAACTTCACCATTGAACACAAAGCATAGGCAAAGGTAACGAAAACAGAAGCTGTTCGAAAAGTTCAGCAGGTCTGGCAGCATCTGTGGAGGCAAAAAAAACAGAGTTAAAGTTCCAGGTCCGGTGACCCTTCCACAGAACACAAAGGCAGTAGTAATCGTTGTTGAGAAGAGACAAAACATTGGTCTCCATTCAACAGCTTTAGACCCATTAACACAGTTCTCTGATTGGATATACTTTCCCCTCGTGATTGCATCCTGTCTTCATGCTTTATTTCCTTTTCAATCAGATCTTCATTCTATCATTAACACCTACTCTGGAGCAATGCTTTGTCTCTCCTCTACAACTTTTACCACTCTCTTTCCCCTTTTATTCATTGGCACACTTTGATCTGCAAACCCCCTCACTCTCTAATTTACGCTAATAATCCCTTCTGTTCCATGTATTTCCCTATCCCCTTTCAACAGGATTATATCCATCAAATTTCCACTTCACTTCAATTGCAAAACGTTTCACTGGACTCAAAACAGTATCTTCCTCTTTCCACAGAGGGGGGCGGGGTGGTCGGTGGATAGGGAGGGGCCGCATTATCGAGTCGGGGGCGGTGCGGGGAACGGTGTCGGTGTTGACGGTGACGGTTCAGAATTTGAAAACAAGAGATCTCGCTCTTGCGTGGCAGGCACCTATCTTCACCTCCTCTGGCGCTCTTTCCTCGGTGTGGGCTTGGTCGTGGTCGTGGTCTGGCTTTGGAACATAAGAACGAGGAGCAGGAGGAGGCCATCCGGCCCTTCGAGCCTGCTCCGCCATTCAATAAGTTCATGGCTGATCTTTTTGTGGCTCAGATCCACTTACCTGCGTTCTCACCATATCTCTTAATTCCTTTATTGTTCAAAAAAAATCAACCTTATCTTTAAAAACGGTTACTGAAGTCGCATCAACGGCTTCACTGGGCAAGGAATTACATAGATTAACAACACTCTGGCTGAAGAAGTTCCTTCTGAATTCAGTCTTTCCCCTGCCTCCGCTGATTGGACCAACCGCACGTCATGGGCGTCGCCCAGGTCCTCACGGGCGAGACTCTGTCGTTCTTAGGTGGGGCTCATGCTCAGACCTTGTCATCTGATTGGTTAAACTGTCACGCCCGCTCCCTTTTGCTCACGTGGGGTTTGGACACGGACTCGTGGTCACATGGTTCCCAGTGACTAATTAGTTGCCGAACACCTGGTCTTTCTTCGTCCATAATTCTATACTTTTAACCCGGTGCACACCTGAGGTTGGAAGCCTGTTTCTGGGTATACCATCTTTGTTGAGCCTTGCACGAAGTCTTCCATGAGGCATGTTCCTCAGTCTTGGCTCTGTATGTTATCCTGTCTGTTGGGGCCATGATATGGTGGCTCTTAGGCAGGTTGAGTTGAGTTGATGTGTGGGTAAGTACGTAGCAGATGAACTATCTCTCGGAAAAATGTGAAGTTATCTAAGTTAAGAGCAAAAACTGAAAAGCCATTTATTATCTGAAGGGTTATAGATTGGGAACGGGAGTGGTGCACTGAGACCTTAGTGTCCTTATACCTGTCGCTGAAAGCAAGTATGACCCTGACCTTGACCCTGACCCTGACCATATGCAGGTGGTGAACAAGGCAGATGGTTCGTTGGCTGCCTTATTGAGGGGATTCATGGATTGGTTATAGTGACAGTGAGTGAAAGATTTACCAGAGTGATTTCTGGGATGGTGGTATTGAGAGATGAATAACTGGATCAGTTTGGTCGATATTCGTGGGAGTTTAAAAGAAGAACGGGCATCTGATGGAAGCCTATAAAATTAAAGAGGACTGGACAAGGTAGATGCAGTAATGATGTTCTCAATGACTTAGGAGTCCAGAAATAGGGCTTCGAGTCAAGGAGGAAAGGGAGATCATTTAGGAAATGAGGAGAAATGTCTTCACCCAGACAGAGGTCAGCCTGTGGAATTCTGTCTGTAAACTGTTGATGTCAAACCATTGACTATTTTCAAAGGGAAATTGGATATGGTGCTCAGAACTAAAGAGAACAAAGACAGTGGGTAGAAACAGTGTGAGTTCAATGATCAGTCATGATCATGTTGAAAGGTGGAACAGGCTCCAAGTCCTTACTCCTATTCTTCTTGTTTTTACGATCCAAAAGAGACAAGATTGAGTGGAATGACCCCATGGGTGAGGACTTCAGGGTTTTTAAAATTCATTTGGGAGATCTAAAGATAGCTGGCTGGTCCAGCTTTATTGGCTGCCATTAGTTGACCCATGAGAAGGTGGTGTTGAGCTGCCTTCTTGAACCACTCCGGTCCTTGAGCTGACAGTTGACCCACAATCATTAGAATCCCGACAGTGTGGAAACAGGCCATTTGGCCCAACAAGACCATAATGACTCCAAAAAGCATTCCACCAGACTGACCACCCCCACCCATTCCCTGTAACCCTGCACTTCCAATGGATAATTCACATAACTACTCATCCCTGGACACAATGGGCAATTTAGCGTGGCCAATTCACCTAATCCACACATCTTTAGTCTTTAGGAGGAACCCGGAGCACCTGGAGAAAACCCACAAAGACATAGGAAGAATGTGCAAACCCCCACACACAGTCACCTGAGACTGAATTGAACCCAGATCTCTGGTGCTGTGAGGCAGCAGTGTTAACCACTGGCCACTGCTTGTAAGTACTATATTGTTAGGAAGGCAGGTCCAGGGTTTTGACCCAGTGACAGTGAAGGAACGGTGACATATTTAAAGTTTGGAGTGGATCTTGTCGGGAGTGGTATTCCCATGTATCTGCTCTTGTCCTTCTGGATGGAAGTAGTCACGTGTTTTGAAAGTTCTCTCTGAGGATTGTTGGAGGAATTTCTGCAGTGTACCTTGTAGATGGTACACACTGCTGCTACTCAGTGTTGGTGGTGGAGGGAGTGAACGTTTGTGGATGTGGTGCCAATCAAGTGGGCTGTTTTGTCCGGAACAGTGTTGAGCTTCTTGTGTTGTTGGAGCTGCACCTGTCCAGGACTGACTTGTGTCTTAATGTGGAAAGATTCAGATGCTCATGTTGTTCTCAGCCTTCTGATGAAATGATGAAAAGTCTGCCGAGTGACTACCTCTCCTGGAATTTGCCGGTCTGTTCAGTTGTTAAGGCATTTACACCAAGTCCTTGGAGATGGAACAGTTGTTCCCCTGTAAATTTAATGTTTCAGTTCCATATGCATTCATTATGTTACTTCCTCTCCATGTCCTGCTCTGACAGGTGCAACAGTATCCCACAACATGAGCAGACGGTTGCTGCATATATCCTCGTCCTCTGCCCCACCCAACAGCAGTCTGACAGTATTAGCCTCATACATAACTCCCCCAATTTGGATGGTTTTCCCAACGCACATTTATCCCTTAAACTGTTCCACCCCCTTCCCCCCCACCCCCCGTCCATTCCCATGGGGAGTTCATCACTTGACTAACTGATTCATACTTTTTAACATTCAACCAGTGAAGGAAACAGAAGATCATCATTAACCTAGCCACCCCGCACCACCGCACACACGCTCCCATGCTGGTACTGAGCGGTGGTGAAGGAGCCATCTTTCAGAAAGAACCTTCTTCAACAAGACCATGCCTGCCATCACGAGAACAGATAAATCTTGTGTATTATTTACAGAAGTGGGTATGTCCTGTATGTCCTGGGGCTGACATGTTTCTGTTAACTTCTGATTTAGTGATATTGATTCTGTAATGGTTGCCCCTCTCTGCTCTCGAGCTATTAAAAAGGATATTTGAAGATTACAATTTTAGTTTGTCTGCAGCATTTGTAATTTCTCTCAGATTTTCTCTCTCTCTTTCTCCCTCTTGGTGGATGACTGTCTTCTTTCACAGTTGCATTCAATGTATTTCCAAGTCATGATGGTGAATGGCTTTGAGGGGAACTTGAAGGTGGCATTTCTAATATGCTACCCTTGTTCTTCCAGACGGAAGTGGTCGTGGGTTTCTCTGAGGATCTTTAGTGAATTTCTGCAGTGCATCTTGTGGACAGCATACACTGCTGCTACTGACTGTCGTTGGTAGAGGGAGTGGATATTTGTGGATTTCGTGTCAGTCAAGCGTTCTGCTTTGTACTAGATGATTTGAAGCTTCTTGTGTTGTTTGGGCTGCACTCATCCAGGCAAGTGGGGACTATTCTATCACACTCCTGACTTTTGCCTTGTAAATGGTGGACAGACTTTGAGGAGTCAGCAGGAGAATGACTCCCTGTGGTATTCCTAGCTTCTGACCTGGTCTTGCACTGTGTTTATGTGGTGAGTGCAGTTGAGTTTCTGGTCAATGATGACCCTCAGGATGTTGATAGTGGGGATTCAGTGATTAGATTCAGTGATTAGGGGCAGTGGTTAGATTGTCTCTTATTGTTGATGATTGTATTGTGTGACACAAATGTTATTGGCACTTGTTGGCCCAAGCCATGTCTTGTTGCATTTGAACAAGGGCTGCTTCAGTATCTGAGGAGCTGCGAATGGTTCTGAACATTGTGCAATCATCAGTGAACATTCCCTCATTGTAAAGGGTTCAGAATTGAGGGTATGCCACATAATTAGACATTCAGTAGTGAGGGGGTGCCTCATTGTCAGAGGGTCAACATTGAGGCAGTGCCACATCCTAAAGTTATTAGAATTGAAGGAGTGCCACGAGATTACAGGAGCCGTGCTGAGGTATTGCAGCACTTAGAGAAGGTCGAACTGAGGGAATGCCTTATTGACAGAGTGTCAGTCTTGAGGTGTTGAAGCACAGTCAGAGGTTCAGTACTGAGAGGGCCCCTCATTGCCAGAGGGTTAATACTGAGTCATTTCCTCAATGTAATGGGGTCAGAATTGAGGGAGTGCGAAATGATAAAATAACAATACAGGACTCTGCCACCACCCTCTCTCCTACGTTCCAATCAATTTTTGTATCCAGATGGCTCTTTCTCCCTGTATTCCATGTGATCTAACCTTGTTAACCAGTCTACCATGCGAACTTTGTCAAACCACTTAATCAAGAGTGGGACCATAGAATCAAGGCTCTCAAACCTACTTTGACTGCAGTCCTTTGAAGACGTCCCTTCTCTTTCCCGGTAGCCCTGCAAAAACATTCCTTTCGTGAAGACATTCCAGCCCTGGAGGCAGCTGCTCTGTTGGCTGAAGGATTTGACAAAAGACTGTACACACAAAGCACTTCCACTTGTCATTTCTGAGGCCCAGAAGGTTGCGTTCATGACTCAGATGCTTGTCAATTGAGGGCTTATGTGTCATTCTGGTTATAACAGAGTATGATCTCGTCCGACATTATCAAGGAATTGCTGCGTTGCTGGATATATGATGCAGTGAGATTCAGAAATGGATATTAAAAAGCCTGTGGCATTAATCAAAGAAAGAATGCCTTCCTCTTTGTCCAGTCCAATATTTCAATAATGGTGAACGGATATTTTTCAGGCTGGGAAGCAGGCTTGTTGTGGAATTCTCCAGGGGCTGCTACTGGGACGTTTGTCGTTCCTGATAGATAATTAATTATCTTGATCGTGGTGTGCAGGGGACAATTTCCAAGTTTGCAGATGCCATTAAAGTTGAGAATTGTAAATTGTGAGAAGAATAGTGTGGAACTCCAAAAGTGCATTGAAAAGTTGCTGGAGTGGGCAGATAGGTGGAAGATGAGGTACAATGCAGAGAAGTGTAAGGTGATGCACTTTGTCTTTCCAGTAATTTTCCTACCAATGTAAAATAGGAGTTTGGACGTGCACAGTTGAAATGATGGTAGCAGTACAGATGGAGAGAGCAATAAATAAAGCATACAGCCTTTGTTAATAGGGGTATAGAGTGTACGAGTAAGAAGTTGATGATATTGAAATTCTGCAAGGTGAGTTAAATCTCAGCTGGAGTATTGTGCACAGTTGTGGCCTGCACATTACAGGAAAAAGGCAAATGCATTGATGTGCTGAATATTACCAGAATGATTCCAGGTAGGAAAAGCTTCAACTGTAAGAATAGATTGAAGAGTTTGGGACTGTTCTCTCTCAACAGCAGGCTGAGAGGAGATGGAATTGAGGTTTTTTGAAATCGTGAGTGGTCTAAACAGAGTAGATAGGGAGCAGATGTCCCTGCTCGTAGAAGAGCTTTATGACACAGTGTGTAGTTAGGTTATGGAGTGCACTGCTGTAAATGTGATGAATGAGGTTCAATGGAGACGTACAGAGGGCATTGGATGAAAATGGTGTGCAGGTGATAGGCGGAAAAAGGATTTGCATGAGATGATAGAGACAACTCAGTATGATGGGCCAAATGTCCTCCTTCACCTTCTGTAATTTTGCGATTTCGTGTGTCCAAACTTTACCTGAAATTTATGACAAACACCAAGAAAACAGCACTGTTATTACTTAACTATCTTTCAAAGGATTACTTTGATTTCAAAATGGTTTTGTGGACTCTCCGAGACAGATAACATCGGGTTTAAAATGATACAGACGCAGAGGGTCAATACTGAAACAGTACCTCATTGTAACAGGGTTAGAATTGAGGATGAGCCTCTTGATTGGACAGCCAGGTCTGAGATTTTGCCGGTCTATCCCAGTGTAAATATTGAATGAAAGCCTCATTGTCTTAGCGTCAGAACTATGGGAGTGCATTATTGTCAGAGGGTCAGGATTGAGGCAGTGCCTCATTATGCAGATGTCAGAATTGAAGCAGTGTCACATAATGGGAGGGTCAGTCCTGAGGTATTACAGCACTGTCAGTGGTTTAGTACTGTGGGAATGCATCTTTATCATATGGTCAGTACTGAGCAGGTGCCTTAATATCATATGTTCAGTCCCAATAGAATGCCTCATCATCGGGAGTCATTACTGAGTCAGTGCCTGTTTGTCAAAGGTACAGTACAGAGGGTGTGCATCATTGTCAGGGGGTCAATACAGAGGCAGTACCTGATTGTAAGTGGGTCAGATCGGAGTGTGCCGCATGCTTAGATGGTCAGTTCTGCAGTAGTGAAGCACTCTAAGTGGGTCAGTTCTGAGGCATTGCCTCATTGTCAGAGGGTCATTGCTGAGTCACTGTCTCATTGTAAGAGGGTAAGAATTGAAGGGGTGGCACACGTTTAGATGATCAGTACGCAGGTATTGCAGATCTATCAGAAGGTTAGTCCTGAGGGACTGCCTCGTTGCCAGCAGGTCAGTTTGAAGGAAGTGCTTCACTGTCAGAGCATTAGTACTGAGGGAGTACCTCATTGTGAGAGTCAGAATCAAGGGAGAGCTCACATTTTAGACAGTCAGTACATGTGGTCAGCACTGTTAGTGGGTGAGTACGAAGGGTTCATTCTGAAGCAGTGCCTCAATGTAATGGGATCAGAATGGATGGAGGGCCACATGATTAGCGGTTCAGCCCTGAGGAATGGAAGCACTGTCAGATCTCATTGCCGTGACATGGAGGTGACCATGTTGGACTCAAGGAGGAGAGAGGCTCCGAAAGCTTGTGTTTTCAAATAAACCTGTTGGACTATAACCCGGTGTCGTATGACTTCAGACCTCGTTGCCATAGCGTCAGAACTGTGGGAGTGCATTATAGTCACTGGGTCAGTACTGAAGGAGTGCCTCATTGAAATGGGTTCAGGATTGAGGATGTGCCTCACGATTGCAGAGTCAGTACTGAGGAACTGCAGCTCTGTCAGAGGATCAGTTCTGAGGTAGGACTGGAATGTCAGACCAGAGGCTCACTGTTCTATAGTTCCCTGGCTCTGCCTCAGCCTCAGTATTGACCCTCTGACAATTATGAACTCCCACTGATCTTGCCCTCCAACAGTGCTGGAATGCCACAGCAGTGATCCTCTCATCAGAATCATAGAATCCCCACAGTGTAAAACAGGCCATTAAGCACACGTCCACACTGACCCTACTGAGCGCAACTGACCCATCCCCTTAATCTATCCGTGTAACCCTGCATTTACCGTCTAAAAATAAGGATCTCCCTCAGTATTCTCACATGGTGCCCTCCCTCAGAATGAACTCTTTGACAATGAAGCACTCCCTTAGGAATGAATCTCTGATAAGACACTCTCTCGGTATTGACCACTGATCATGAGGGTCTCGCTCAGTACTGGCCTCCTGACAATTCTGATCCCATTACAAAGAGGCACTGCCTCACTAATGACCCTCTGACAAAGGAACAGTGTGTCAGAACTGACCATCTGACAAGGAGGCACTCCTTCAGTCTGGCCCTCTCTCACTGCTGCAGAAGTGATCTTTTGCTAATGTGGTACTGCCTGGGTTCTGACCCTGATAGAGCTGAAATACCTCAGTACTTACCGTCAGTCTGTGGCAAACCCTCCATTCTGACACCATTACACTGAAGCATAGCCTCAGTGCTGACCCACTAACAAAGAGTCTCTGTCTCAGAACTGACCAGCTGACAATATGCCAGTGCCCTAGGTACTGACACAATAATAACGAAGCCCACCCTCCGGACTGACTCGCTAAATGTGAGGTCACCCTCAACTCTGTTGCCCTTAAATGAGGCACTGCCCCAGTTCTAACCCCTGCATAATTAGGAACTGCCTCTATCTGACAGTAATGCACTCCTGCAGTAATGACCCTTTGACAATGAAGCTCTCCCTCTGTACTGATCCTCTGACAGTGCTTCAATCCCTCAGTGATGCCCCTCTGACAATGAAACAGTCCATCAGTTCTGACACTGTCACAGTGCTGCAATGTCTTCGTGACCCTGTAATCGTTTCGCACTACCTCAGTTTTGATGCCTTTATCGTGAGGCAATGCCTCAGCACTGATCCTCTGATACAGCTGCAATACCTTAGCACTGACCCTCTCTGTGTAGCAAACCCTCAATTCCCACACCGTTACACTGAGAAACTGCCTCACAACACAAACTCTGACAATGAGTCATTCCCATCCGACAAACCCTCTGACAAATGAACAGTGCCTCAGGACTGACACACTGACAATAAGGCAGTCCCTCAGTACTGACCCGCTGATCATAATATCACGGTCATGACCCTCTAATTGTGTGGCATCCCTCCAATTCGGACACCTTTCGAAAGAAGCACTGCCTCTGTATTGATGCTGTGACTGTGCTTCAATAGCTCAGTGCTGACCTGCTAATCATGGAGCCATCCCACAGCTCTGATCCCGTTACATAGAGGCCCTCGCTCAATCCTGACCCTCTGACTGAACTAGACTATCTCAGTACTGGTCCCGCAAACGTGTTGCACTCCCTTATTTCTCACCCCATTATATTGAGATGTTGCACCCCACTGGACACTCTAACACTGAGACAGTCCCTCAGCAGTGACACTACTGTGAAGCACTGTCACTGACCCTCTGTCAATGAGGCTGTCAATTCTGACACCTTTACATTGAGTCTCTGCGTGAGTATTGACCATTGAGGCACTTCCTCAGTAGTTACCTTCAGACAGGTTAGGGTTAAGGCCAGATGAGGGTCAGGGTGGGGCTAGGGTTAGGTTTAGGGCTGAGGCTAGGGTTAGAGTTGAGGTCAGTGTTGAGGCTGCAGTTGGGGGCTGGGACCAGGACCAGGACAAGCTCAGTCGAGGGAGGAGCCAGGAGGGAGGGTGTGGTGGGATGGCCGAGGGCCGGGACACAGGACATTCGGGGCCAGCAGAGGTAGATGTTGGGATTAGGGCGAAGGATGAGGGCCGGGTCAACCTGGGGCTGGGTTTAGAGTTACGTAGGGGCTCGGGTCTGGGATAGGCAGGGGTTAGGGTCGGTGCTGCGGGCTGGGTGCTGGGACCTTAACTGGGTTGGGGTCGGGGTCGGGGTCGCGGTCGGGTTCGTGGTCGGGGTCAGGCTCAGGGCCGTGGTTGGGGTTAGTGTCAGGGTCAGGGCTGCGACAGGCTGCGGGGGAGTGTTGGGCTGGGGGGCGCTGATGGCTGGCTCTGGGTCTGGGTCTCCGAAGCTGGCATCTTGGCAGGGTGTGGTAGGGTCGCTGCTGGTTGCCTGGGCCGGGGCCGTGACAGGCTTCGAGCCGAGGGCTGGGGGTTAGGGTCGGTGTCCGGTGGCCGAGGCCGGGACAGTCTGGGGTTAGGGTTGGGATCAGGGACAAGCTGCGGCAGGGTTGGGGCTGCGACAGGCTGGTGGCTGGGGTCTGGGGCCGTTTTACGGTTATGGCTGGGACAGGGGCTGTGTATTGTGGTCTGGGGCTGGTGCGTAGGGCCGAGGCTAAGGCTAGGTTTCCGGTGATGGTCTGGTCTGGAGCCCTGGATTAGGTCGGGCCGGGCTGGGCCGGGCTGTGGGACTGGGGCCGGGTTTAGAATCAGGCTCCAGGTTGGGGCGAACGTTTTGGTTAGGTTTGGGGGCTGGGTCGGAGGGCTGAGGCGAAGGCGAGATTTACGGTGATGGTCTGGGCTGGGGCCCCGGATTGGGTCGGGCCGGGCCGGGGCTGTGACAGGCTGTCGGCCAGGATTTGGCTGGGGGCTGAAGGCTCGGGTCTGGGGTCAAAGGCCAGGTTTAGGGCTAGGATTGGGGCTAAGGTTTTGGTTAGGTTTGGGGCCAGGACAGGCTAGGGCTGGGATGGGGGTTGGGGGCTTGAGTTCCGGGCCAGGACAGGCTGGGATTCGTGACGGGGGCTGGGGGCCGTGGCCGGGTCCGGAACAGTCTGGGGTTATGGCCGGGAGCCGGGACAGGCTGCGGGCTGGGGTTAGGGTCAGTTCCGCGGGGTGGGAACGGGGCTGGGACAGGTTGGGAATGGAGGCTGGGGCCTATACAACCCCCAGTAAATAAACCAAAAGAGTCAGAGCCCGCTGTAAATAAAGTGTGACGCATAGAGCTCCCTGTAAATTATCCCTGTAAATCCTCCCTAAACTCCCCCTAAACCCTCAAACCAACGATTCCTAAAAAACCCTAAATCACAGAACCTCCAGTTAATGAAAGCTGAAACACAAGAACCACTGTAAATCAACACAAAATAACAGAGCCCCCAGTAAAGCACTGTGAGATAGTCAGATTCAGATAGTACCTCACAGTCAGCAAGTCAGATCTGAGGCAGTGCCTGTTTGTCACACAGTCAGTAATGCGGAAGTGCAGTGTTGTCTAACGGTCATTACTGAGGCAGTGCCACACGATTACAGAATCAGTCCTAAGGGTGTACCACGCGAATAGAGGATCAAATCTGGGTTATTGCAGCACTGAGAGGGTTGGAGTGAGACAGCACCTCAGTGTCGGCATTGTACTGAGGAAGTTCCGAGGAAGTGTCCCCGGACATGAAACGTGAACTCTGTTTTCTCCTTCACAGATGTTGCCAGACCTGGTGAGCTTTTCCAGCAAACCTGACTGCCCTGGTCGACCCATTGTCTCCGACTGCTCCTGCCCCAACGAAATTATCTCCACCTATCTCGACTCCATTTTCTCCCTCTTGATCCAGGCACTCCCTACCTACGTTCGTGACACCACCCACGCCCACCACCTCCTCCAGAACTTCCAACTCCCCGTTCCCCAACACCTCATCTTTACCATGGACGTCCAGTCCCTATACACCTGCATTCCCCACACAGATGGCCTAAAGGCCCTCCGTTTCTTCCTGTCCCGAAGGCACGACCAGTCCCCCACCACTGACACCCTCATTCGCTCAACCAATCTCGTCCTCACCCTCAACAACTTCTCTTTCAATTCCTCCAACTTCCTACAGACAAAAGTGGTGACCATGGATACCCGCATGGGCCCAAGCTATGCCTGCCTCTTTGGAGGTTACATGGAACAATCCCTCTTCCGGAGCTACACTGGTCCTAAACCCCACCTCTTCCTCCTTTGCATTGATGACTGTATCGGCGCCGCCTCGTGCTCCCACAAGGAGCTCGAACAGTTCGTCCACTTCACCAACACCTTCAACACCAAACTTAAGTTCATCTGGACGACCTTTAATACCTCTCTCTCTTTCCTGGACCTTTCTGTTTCCATCTCTGGCAACCACTTAGAAACCGATATCCATTTCAAGCCCACGGACTCCCACAGCTAACTAGAATACACCTCCCCCCACCCACCTTCCTGCAAAAATGCCACCCCCTATTCCCAATTCCTTCACCTCCGCTGTATCTGCTCCCAGGATGAGGCATTCCACTCCCATACATCTCAGATGTCCTCGTTTTGCAAGGACAGCAAACGCCCCCCCTCAGTGGTTGAGGACGCCCTCGACCGTGTTTCCCGCATTTCCTGCAACTCATCCCTCACACCCCCTCCCCGCAATAACAACCAAAAGAGAATCCCCCTTGTCCTCACGTCCCAGCCCACCAACCTCCTGATCCAACGCATCATCATCCTCCACTTCCGCCATCTGCAATCCGACCCCACCACCGAAGACAGTTTTCCCTCCCCACCCTTATCTGCTTTCCGGAGGGACCACTCTGTCCGTGACTTCCTTGTCTGCTCCACACTCCCCTCCACGCCCACCACTCCCGGCACTTTTCCCTGCAACCGCAGAAAGGGCTACACCTGCCCCTACACCCCCTCCCTCACTCCCATCCCAGGCCCCAAGAAGACTTTCCACATTAAGCAGATGTTCACCTGCACATCTGCTAATGTGGTATACTGCATCTGCTGTTCCCGTTGTGGCCGCCTCCACATCGGGGAAACCAAGCGGAGGCTTCGGGATCGCTTTGCAGAACACCTACGCTCGGTTTGCACTAAACAACTGCAACTTCCAGTCGCGAACCATTTCAACTCCCCCTCCCATTCCTCAGACGACATGTCCATCCTGGGCTTCCTGCAGTGCCACCACGATGCCAACCCAAGGTTGCTGGAACAGCAACTCATATTCTGCTTGGGAACCCTGCAGCCCAATGATGTCAACGTGGATTTCACAATCTTCAAAATCTCCCCTACCAAAAGCAGCCCAGCTCGTCCCCGCCTCCCTGACCTGTCCTTCCTCCCACCTATCCCCTCCTCCCACATCAACGCCACCCCCATATCCTACCGACTAACCTCATCCCGCCCCCTTGACCTGTCCGTCCTCCCTGGAGTGACCTATTACCTCCCTAACTCCCCACCTACACTCACCTTTACTGGCTCCATCCCCGTCTCTGACCTGTCTGTCTCCTCTCCACCTATCTTCTCTCTATCCATTTTCTATCCCCGTCCCCCTCTCTCCCTATTTATTTCAGAACCTCCTTCCCCTCCCCCATTTCTGAAGAAGGGTCTTGGCCCGAAACGTCAGCCTTCCTTCTCCTCTGCTGCTTGGCCTGCTGTGTTCATCCATCTCTACACCTTGTTATCTCAGATTCGCCAACATCTGCAGTTCCTACTATCTCCGCAAACGCAGAAAACTTGTTTGATGTCCTGCAAGCAATTCAAGTCCTGAGAGACGGTTGCTGAGGGCTGATTAAAATTATGCTCTTTCATAGCTTCGGGTGACACGATGGTATTGTTCTGAATAGATTAGAAAATTAACGCATCCTCAAGGATAGACTCTGATGTACACAC
>NW_025968911.1:0-1138 GCF_021869965.1 Rhincodon typus
TCAGTGTTTCCATGACTGCCTTCAGAGTTTCGGTCAGTGTTTCACTGATTGATGCCAGAGTTTGTGTCATTGTTTCAGTGATTGATGTCTGATTTTGGCTCAGTTATTCAGTGGTTGATGTCAGAATGTGGTTCAGTGTTTCAGTGATTGATGTCAGAGTTTGGGTCAGCGTTTCGGTGATTGATGTCAGAGTTTGGGTCAGTGTTTCAGTGATTCATGTCAGAATTTGGGTCAATATTTCAGTGAATGATGTCAGAGTTTGGGTCAGTGTTTCAGTGATTGATGGCAGAAGTTGGGTCAGTGTTTCAGTGATTAATGTCAGAGTTTGTGTCTGTGTTTCGCTGATTAATGTCCGAGTTTGGGTGAGGGTTTCGGTGAGTGATGTCAGAATTTGGGTCAGTGTTTCAGTGATTGATGTCAGAGTTTGGGTCAGCGTTTCGGTGATTGATGTCAGAGTTTGAGTAAGTTCTTCGGTGACTGATGTCAGAGTTTGTGTCAATGTTTCAGTGATTGATGTCAGAGCTTGGGTCAGTGTTTCGATGATTGATGTCAGTGTCTGGGTCATTGTTTTACTGACTGATGCCAGAGTTTGTGTCATTGCTTCGGTGATTGATGTCAGAGTTTGGGTCAGTGTTTCAACGATTGATGTCAGAGTTTGGGTCAGTGTTTCAGTGATTGATGGCAGAGGTTGGGTCAGTGTTTCAGTGATTAATCTCAGAGTTTGTGTCTGTGTTTCGCTGATTAATGTCCGAGTTTGGTGAGGGTTTCGGTGAGTGATGTCAGAATTTGGGTCAGTCCTTCAGTGACAGATGTCAGAGTTTGGGTCAGTGTTTCAGTGATTGATGTCAGAGTTTGGCTCAGTGTTTCAGTATTTGATGTCAGTGTTTGGGTCAGTGTTTTACTGATTGATGCCAGAGTTTGGGTGAGTGTTTCAGTGACTAATGTCAGAATTCGGGTCATGTTTCAGTGAGTGATGTCAGAGTTTGCGTAAGTGTTTCAGTGATTGATGTCAGAGTTTGGGTCAGTGTTTCAGTGATTAATGTCCGAGTTTGGGTCAGCGTTTCGGTGAGTGATGTCAGAATTTGGGTCAATGTTTCAGTGATTGATGTCAGAGTTTGGGTCAGCGTTTCGGTGATTG
>NW_025968911.1:1238-2283 GCF_021869965.1 Rhincodon typus
TTGGGTCAGTGTTTCAGTGATTAATGTCAGAGGTTGGGTCAGTGTTTCAGTGATTAATGTCCGAGTTTGGGTCAGCGTTTCGGTGAGTGATGTCAGAATTTGGGTCAATGTTTCAGTGATTGATGTCAGAGTTTGGGTCAGCGTTTCGGTGATTGATTTCAGAGTTTGGGTCAATGTGTCAATGATTGATTTCAGAGTTTGGGTCAGTGTTTCAGCGATTGATGTCACAGTTTGGACAGGGTTTCAGTGATTGACGTCAGAATTTCTGTCAGTGTTTCAGTGACAGATGTCAGAGATTGGGTCAGTGTTTCACTGACTGATGTCAGAGTTTGGGTCAGTGTTTCAGTGCCCGATGTCCGAGTTTGGGTCAGTGTTTCAGTGATTGATGTCAGAGTTGGGTCAGTGTTTCACTGACTGATGTCAGAGTTTGGGTCAGCGTTTCAGTGATTGGTGTCAGAGCTTGGGTCAGTGTTTCAGTGACCGATGTCCGAGTTTGGCTCAGTGTTTCAGTGATTGATGTCAGAGTTTGGGTCAGCGTTTCGATGATTGATGTCAGAGTTTGGGTCAGTGTTTCAGTGATTGATGTCAGAGCTTGTGTCAGTGTTTCAGTGATTGATGTCAGAGTTTGTGTCAGTGTTTCAGTGATTGATGCCTGAGGTTGGGTCAGTGTTTCAGTGATTAATGTCAAAATTTGTGTCCGTGTTTCAGGGACTGATGTCAGAGTGTGTGTCAGTGATTCGGTGATTGATGTCAGAAGTTGGGTCAGTTTTTCAGTATTTGATGTCAGTGTTTGGGTCAGTGTTTTACTGATTGATGCCAGAGTTTGTGTCATTGTTTCGGTGATTGATGTCAGATTTTGGATCAGTGTTTCTGTGACTGATTTCAGAGTTTGGGTCAGTGTTTCAGTGATTGATGTCAGAATTTGGGTCAGTGTTTCGATCATTGATGTCAGAGTTTGGGTCAGTGTTTCAGTGATTGATGTCCGAGGTTGTGTCAGTGTTTCAGTGATTGATATCCGAGGTTGGGTCAGTGTTTCAGTGATTAA
>NW_025968911.1:2783-2973 GCF_021869965.1 Rhincodon typus
CTCTGACATCAATCACTGAAACACTGACCCAACCTCGGGCATCAATCATTGAAACAGTGACCCAACTCTAACATCAATCACTGAAATATTGACAGAAACTCTGACATCAATCAGTGAAACACTGCCCCAAATTCTGACATCAGTCACTGAAACACTGACCCAACCTCGGGCATCAATCACTGAAACAATG
>NW_025968911.1:3073-3630 GCF_021869965.1 Rhincodon typus
AATCACAGAAACACCGACCCAACCTCGGACATCAATCACTGAAACACTGACCCAAACTCTGACATCAATCACTGAAACACTGACCCAAACTCTGACATCAATCACAGAAACACTGACCAAAACTCTAACATCAATCACAAAAAACACGGACCCAAACTCTGACGTCAATCACTGAAACACTGACACAACCTCGGGCAGCAATCACTGAAACACTGACACAACCTCGGACATCAATCACTGAAACACTGACCCAAACTCTGACATCAATGATCGAAAAACTGACCCAAATTCTGACATCAATCACTGAAACACTGACCCAAATTCTGACATCAATCACTGAAACACTGATCCAAAATCTGACATCAATCACCGAAACAATGACACAAACTCTGGCATCAATCAGTAAAACACTGACCCAAACACTGACATCAAATACTGAAAAGCTGACCCAACTTCTGACATCAATCACCGAATCACTGACACACACTCTGACATCAGTCCCTGAAACATGGACACAAATTTTGACATTAATCACTGAAACACTGACCCAACCTCGG
>NW_025968911.1:4130-4825 GCF_021869965.1 Rhincodon typus
AAACTCTGACATCAATCACTGAAACACTGATCCAAACACTGGCATCAGTCACTGAAACAATGACCCAAACTATGATATCAATCACTGAAACACTGACCCAAATTCTGACATCAATCACTGAAACACTGACCGAAACTCTGACATCCGTCACTGAAACACTGATACAAAATCTGACATCCGTCACTGAAACACTGACACAACCTCGGACATCAATCACTGAAACACTGACCCAAACTCCGACGTCAGTCACGGAAAAAATGACCCAAACTCTGAAATCACTCACCGAAACACTGTCCCAAACTCTGAAATCAATCACTGAAACACTGACGCAAAATCTGACATCAATCACAGAAACACTGACCCAAACTCTGACATCAGTCACTGAAACACTGACCCAAACTCTGACATCAATCACTGAAACACTGACACAACATCGGGGATCAATCACTGAAACACTGACCCAAACTCTAACATCAATCACTGAAACACTGATCCAAACACTGACATCAGTCACTGAAACAATGACCCAAACTATGATATCAATCACTGAAACACTGACTCAACCTCGGGCATCAATCACTGAAACACTGACACAACCTCTGACATCAATCAGTAAAACATTGACATAATCTCAGACATCAATCACTGAAACACTGACCCAAACTCTGACATCAATTACAGAAACACTGGCCAAA
>NW_025968911.1:5325-5934 GCF_021869965.1 Rhincodon typus
ATGTCAGATTTTGCGTCAGTGTTTCAGTGATTGATGTCAGAGTTTGGCACAGTGTTTCGGTGAGTGATTTCAGAGTTTGGGTCAGTTTTTCCGTGACTGACGTCAGAGTTTGGGTCAGTGTTTCAGTGATTGATGTCCGAGGTTGTGTCAGTGTTTCAGTGATTGATGTCAGCGGTTGTGTCAGTGTTTCAGTGATTGATGCCCGAGATTGGGTCAGTGTTTCATTGATTGATGTCAGAGTTTGTGTCCGTGTTTCAGTTACTGATGTCCGAGTTTGCTTCAACGTTTCAGTGATTGATGTCAGAGTTTGGGTCAGTGCTTCAGTGACAGATGTCCGAGTTTGGGTCAGTGTTTCACTGACTGATGTCAGAGTTTAGATCAGTGTTTCAGCGACTGATGTCAGAGTTTGGGTCAGTGTTTCCGTGACTGATGTCAGAGTTTGGGTCAGTGTTTCAGTGATTGATGTCAGAGTTTGGGTCAGTTTTTCCGTGACTGACGTCAGAGTTTGGTTCAGCATTTCAGTGATTGATGTTAGAGATTTGGTCAGTGTTTCTGTGATTGATGTCAGAGTTTGGGTCAGTGTTTCAGTGACTGATGTCAGAGTTTGGG
>NW_025968911.1:6434-7610 GCF_021869965.1 Rhincodon typus
CTGATCCAAACTCTGACATCAATCACTGAAACACTGATCCAAACTCTAAAAATCAGTCACTGAAACACTGATCCAAACTCTGACATCAGTCACTGAAACACTGACCAAAACTCTGACATCAGTCACTGAAACACGGACACAAACTCAGACATCAATCACTGAAAAGCTGACCCAACCTCGGGCATCCATCACTGAAACACTGACACAAACTCTGACATCAATCAATGAAATACTAAAACAACCTCGGACATCAATCACTGAAACACTGAGCCAAACTCTGTATTCAATGATCGAAACATTGACCCAAACTCTGACATCAATCACTGAAACACTGACCCAAATTCTGACATCAATCACTGAAAACCTGACCCAAATTCTGACGTTAATCAGCGAAACACAGACAGAAACTCTGACAATTATCACTGAAACACTGACCCACCATCGGATATTAATCACTGAAACACTGACCCAACCTCGGACATCAATCACTGAAACACTGACCCAAACTCTAACATCAATCACTGAAACACTGACCCAACCTCGGGCATCAATCACTGAAACAGTGACTCAACTCCAACATCAATCACTGAAACACTGACAGAAACTCCAACATCAGTCACTGAAACACTGACACAAACTCTGACATCAATCTCTGAAACACTGACATAAACTCTGACATCAATCACTGAAACACTGACCCAAACTCTGACATCAATCACAGAAACACTGACCAAAACTCTAACATCAATCACAAAAAACCCGGACCCAAATTCTGACGTCAGTCAAAGAAATACTGACCCAAACTCTGACATCAATCACTGAAACACTGACCCAAACTCTGACATCTGTCACTGAAGCACTGACCCAAACTCTGACATCAATCACTGAAACACTGACGCAAACTCGGACATCGGTAACTGAAAAACGGACCCTAACTCTGAAATCAATCACTGAAACACTGACACAACCTCGGCAATCAATCACTGAAACACTGACACAACCTCGGACATCAATCACTGAAACACTGACCCAAACTCTGACATCAATGATCGAAACACTGACCCAAATTCTGACATCAATCACTGAAACACTGATCCAAAATCTGACATCAATCACCGAAACACTGACCCAAACTCTGACATCAATCACTGAAACACTGACACAAACTCTGACATC
>NW_025968911.1:8110-9388 GCF_021869965.1 Rhincodon typus
TTCAGTGATTGATGTCAGAGTTCGGGTCAGTGTTTCAGTGATTGATTTCAGAGTTTGGGTCAGCATTTCGGCGATTGATGTCAGATTTTGGGTCAGCGTTTCGATCATTGATGTCAGAGTTTGGGTCAGTGTTTCAGTGATTGATGCCAGAGTTTGTGTCATTGCTTCGGTGATTGATATCCGTGTTTGTGTCAGTGTTTCAGTGATTGATGTCAGATTTTGAATCAGTGTTTCGGTGATTGATATCAGAGTTTGTGTCAGTGTTTCAGTGATTGATGTCAGAGTTAGGGTCAGTGTTTCGGTGATTGATTTCAAAGTTTGGGTCAATGTTTCAGTGATTGATGTCAGAGTTTGTGTCAGTGTTTCAGCGATTGATGTCAGAGTTTGGGTCAGTGTTTCAGTGATTGACGTCCGAATTTGGGTCAGTGTTTCAGTGACAGATATCAGAGTTTGGGTCAGTGTTTCACTGACTGATGTCAGAGTTTGGGTCAGTGTTTCAGTGATTGGTGTCAGAGGTTGGGTCAGTGTTTCAGTGACCGACGTCCGAGTTTGGGTCAGTGTTTCAGTGATTGATGTCAGAGTTTGGGTCAGCGTTTCGATGATCGATGTCAGAGTTTGGGTCAGTGTTTCAGTGATTGATGTCAGAGCTTGGGTCAGTGTTTCAGTGATTGATGTCAGAGTTTGTGTCAGTTTTTCAGTGATTGATGCCCGAGGTTGGGTCAGTGTTTCAGTGATTAATGTCAAAATTTGTGTCCGTGTTTCAGGGACTGATGTCAGAGTGTGTGTCAGTGATTCGGTGATTGATGTCAGAAGTTGGGTCAGTTTTTCAGTATTTGATGTCAGTGTTTGGGTCAGTGTTTTACTGATTGATGCCAGAGTTTGTGTCATTGTTTCGGTGATTGTTGTCAGATTTTGGATCAGTGTTTCTGTGACTGATTTCAGAGTTTGGGTCAGTGTTTCAGTGATTGATGTCAGAATTTGGGTCAGTGTTTCAGTGACTGATGTCAGAGCTTGGGTGAGTGTTTCAGGGACTAATGTCAGAGTTTGGGTCAGGGTTTCAGTGACTGATGTCAGAATTTGGGTCAGTGTTTCAGTGATTGATGTCAGAATTTGGGTCAGTGTTTCACTGACTGATATCTGAGTTTGTGTCAGTTTTTCAGTGATTGATGTCATAGTTTGGGTAAGTGTTTCAGTGACCGATGTCCGAGTTGGGACCAGTGTTTCAGTTGGAGATGTCAGATTTTGGGTCAGTGCTTCAGTGACAGATGTCAGAGTTTG
>NW_025968911.1:9888-10815 GCF_021869965.1 Rhincodon typus
TGACACAAACTCGGACATGAATCACTGAAACACTGACCCAAACTCTGACATCTGTCACAGAAGCACTGACCAAAACTCTGACAACAATCACCATAACACTGACCGAAACTCTGACATCAATCACTGAAACAGTGACACAAACTCGGACATGAATCATTGAAACACTGATCCAAACTCTGACATCTGTCACAGAAGCACTGACCAAAACTCTGACATCAATCACTGAAACACTGACCCAAACTCGGACATCGGTCAGTGAAACACTGACCCAAACTCTGACATCAATCACTGAAACACTGACCCAAACTCTGACATCTGTCACAGAAGCACTGACCAAAACTCTGACATCAATCACTGAAACACTGACCCAAACTCGGACATCGGTCAGTGAAACACTGACCCAAACTCTGACATCAATCACTGAAACACTGGCCCAAACTCTGACATCAGTCACGGAAACACTGACCCAAACTCTGACATCAATCACTGAAACACTGACGCAAACTCTGACATCAATCACTGAAACACTGAAGCAAATTCGGACATCAGTCACGGAAACACTGACCCAAACTCTGACATCAATCACTGAAACAGTGACACAAACTCGGACATGAATCATTGAAACACTGATCCAAACTCTGACATCTGTCACAGAAGCACTGACCAAAACTCTGACATTTATCACTGAAACACTGACCCACCCTCTGATATTAATCACTGAAACACTGACCCAACCTCGGACATCAATCACTGAAACACTGACCCAAACTCGGACATCAATCACTGAAACACTGACCCAAAATCTGACATCAGTCGCTGAAACACTGATCCAAACTCTGACATCAGTCAGTGAAACACTGACCCAAACTCGGACATCTGTCACTGAAGCACTGACCCAAACTCTGACATCAATCACTGAAACACTGA
>NW_025968911.1:11315-11833 GCF_021869965.1 Rhincodon typus
GTCAGTGTTTCAGTGATAAATGTCAGAGTTTCTGTCTGTGTTTCGCTGATTAACGTCAGAGTTTGGGTCAGGGTTTCGGTGAGTGATGTCAAAGTTTGGGTCAGTGTTTCAGTGATTGATGTCAGAATTTGGATCAGTGTTTCGGTGACTGATGTCAGATTTTGGATCAGTGTTTCAGTGACTGATTTCAGAGTTTGGGTCAGTGTTTCAGTGATTGATGTCAGAATTTGGGTCAGTGTTTCAGTGATTGATGTCAGAGTTTGGGTCAGTGTTTCAGTGATTGATGTCAGAGTTTGGCTCAATGTTTCAGTATTTGATGTCAGTGTTTGGGTCAGTGTTTTACTGATTGATGCCAGAGTTTGGGTGAGTGTTTCAGTGACTAAGGTCAGAATTCGGGTCATGTTTCAGTGAGTGATGTCAGAGTTTGCGTAAGTGTTTCAGTGATTGATGTCAGAGTTTGGGTCAGTGTTTCAGTGATTGATTTCAGAGTTTGGGTCAGTGTTTCAGTGATTGATGTC
>NW_025968911.1:12333-12881 GCF_021869965.1 Rhincodon typus
AACACTGAAACACTGTCCGATCATCTGATATCAGTAACTGAAACACTGACCCAAACTATGACATCAATCACTGAAACACTGACACAAACTCTGACATCAGTCAGTAAAACACTGACCCAAATTTTGACATCAATCGCCAAATGACTGATTCCAACACTGACATCAGTCACCGAAACACTGACCCAAATTCTGACATCCATCACTGAAACACTGTCCCAAACTCTGACATCAATCACTGAAACACTGACACAAACACTGACATCAATCATTGAAACACTGATCCAAACTCTGACATCAAATACTGAAACACTGACCCAAATTCTGACACCAATCACTGAAACACTGTCCCAAACTCTGACATCAATCACTGAAACACTGACACAAACACTGACATCAATCATTAAAACACTGACCCAAACTCTGACATCAATCACTGAAACACTGACCCAACCTCTAACATTAATCACTGAAACACTGACCCAACCTCAGACATCAATCACTGAAACACTGAGCCAAACTCTGACATCACTCACCGAAACCCTGACCCA
>NW_025968911.1:12981-13242 GCF_021869965.1 Rhincodon typus
TCTGACATCAATCACTGAAACACTGACCCAACCTCTAACATTAATCAGTGAAACACTGACCCAACCTCAGACATCAATCACTGAAACACTGAGCCAAACTCTGACATCACTCACCGAAACCCTGACCCAAACTCTGACGTTAAACAGCGAAACACAGACGGAAACTCTGACATTTATCACTGAAACACTGACCCACCCTCTGATGTTAATCACTGAAACACTGACCCAACCTCGGACATCAATCACTGAAACACTGACCCA
>NW_025968911.1:13742-14737 GCF_021869965.1 Rhincodon typus
CTGTGATTAATGTCAGAGGTTGGGTCAGTGTTTCAGTGATTAATGTCCGAGTTTGGGTCAGCGTTTCTGTGAGTGATGCCAGAATTTGGGTCAATGTTTCAGTGATTGATGTCAGAGTTTGGGTCAGTGTTTCAGTGACTTATTTCAGAGTTTGGGTCAGTGTTTCAGTGATTGATGTTAGAGTTTGGGTCAGTGTTTCAGTGATTAATATTAGAGGGTGGGTCAGTGTTTCAGTGATAAATGTCAGAGTTTCTGTCTGTGTTTCGCTGTTTAATGTCAGAGTTTGGGTCAGGGTTTCGGTGAGTGATGTCAGAGTTTGGCTCAGTGTTTCAGTGATGGATGTCCGAGGTTGGGTCAGTGTTTCAGTGATTGATGTCAGAGTTTGGGTCTGTGTTTCAATGATTGATGTCAGTGTTTGTGTCAGTGTTTCAGTGATTGATGTCAGAGTTTGGGACAGTGTTTCAGTGATTGGTGTCAGAATTTGGGTCAGTGTTTCAGTATTTGATGTCAGAGTGTGTGTCAGTGATTCGGTGATTGATGTCAGAAGTTGGGTCAGTGTTTCAGTATTTGATGTCAGTGTTTGGGTCAGTGTTTTACTGATTGATGCCAGAGTTTTGGTCAGTGTTTCAGTGACTGATGTCAAAGTTTGGGTGAGTGTTTCAGTGACTGATGTCAGAGTTTGGGTCAGTGATTCGGTGATTGATGTCAGAAGTTGGGTCAGTGTTTCAGTATTTGATGTCAGTGTTTGGGTCAGTGTTTTACTGATTGATGCCAGAGTTTTGGTCAGTGTTTCAGTGATTGATGTCCGAATTTGGGTCAGTCTTTCGATCATTGATGTCAGAGTTTAGGTCAGTGTTTCAGAGACTGACGTCAGAGTTTGGGTCAGTGTTTCAGTGATTGATGTCAGAGTTTGCTTCAATGTTTCCGTGACTGATGTCAGAGTTTGGCTCAGTGTTTCCATGACTGCCTTCAGAGTTTCGGTCAGTGTTTCACTG
>NW_025968911.1:15237-15866 GCF_021869965.1 Rhincodon typus
AACCAAACTCTGACATCAATCACTGAAACACTGACCCAAACTCTGACATCAGTCACTGAAACACTGAACCAAATTCTGACATCAGTCACTGAAACACTGACCCAAACTCGGACATTAGTCACTGAAACACTGACCGAAACTCTGACATTAATCACTGAAACGCTGACCCAACCACTGACATCAATCACTGAAACACTGACCCAACTTCTGACATCAATCACTGAAACACTGACCAAAACTCTGACATCAGTCACTGAAACACTGATCCAAAATCTGACATCAATCACTGAAACACTGACACAATCTCGGACATCAATCACTGAAACACTGACGCAAACTCTGACGTCAGTCACGGAAAAACTGACCCAAACTCTGACATCAATCACCGAAACACTGACCCAAACTCGGACATCGGTCACTGAAACACTGACCGAAACTCTGACATCATTGACTGAAACACTGACGCAAACTCTGACATAAATCACTGAAACACTGACCCAAACTCTAACATCAATCATTGAAACACGGACACAAACTCTGACATCAGTCACTGAAACACGGACACAAACTCTGACGTCAATAACTGAAAGGCTGACCCAACCTCGGGCATCCATCACTGAAACACTGAC
>NW_025968911.1:15966-17025 GCF_021869965.1 Rhincodon typus
TGACATCAGTCACTGAAACACTGACCCAAACTCTGACATCAATCACTGAAACACTGACCCAATCTCTGACATCAGTTACTGAAACACTGACCGAAACTCTGACGTCAATCACTGAAACACTGACCCAACATCGGGCATCAATCACTGAAACACTGACCCAAACTCTAACATCAATCACTGAAACACTGACACAAACTCTGACATTAATCACTGAAACACTGATCCAACCTCGGGCATCAATCACTGAAACATGGACGGAAACTCTGACATCAATCACTGAAACACTGATCCAAACACTGGCATCAGTCACTGAAACAATGACCCAAACTATGATATCAATCACTGAAACACTGACAAAAACTCTGACATCAATCACTTAAACACTAACACAAACTCTGACAACAATCACAGAAACACTGACCCCAAATTCTGACATCAATCACTGAAACACTGACTCAACCTTGGGCATCAATCACTGAAACACTGACACAACCTCTGACATCAATCAGTAAAACATTGACATAATCTCAGACATCAATCACAGAAACACTGACCAAAACTCTGACATCAATCACTGAAGCACTGACCCAAATTCTGACATCAATCACTGAAACACTGACCGAAACTCTGACATCCGTCACTGAAACACTGATACAAAATCTGACATCAATCACTGAAACACTGACACAACCTCGGACATCAATCACTGAAACACTGACCCAAACTCCGACGTCAGTCACGGAAAAACTGACCCAAACTCTGAAATCACTCACCGAAACACTGTCCCAAACTCTGACATCAATCACTGAAACACTGACACAAAATCTGACATCAATCACGGAAACACTGACGCCAAACTCTGACATCAGTCACTGAAAAACTGATCCAAACTCTGACATCAGTCACTGAAACACTGACCCAAACTCGGACATCAGTCACTGAAACACTGACCAAAACTCTGACATCAGTCACTGAAACACGGACACAAACTCTGACATCAATCACTGAAAGGCTGACCCAACCTCGGGCATCCATCACTGAAACACTGACACAAACTCT
>NW_025968911.1:17525-18494 GCF_021869965.1 Rhincodon typus
ATGATATCAATCACTGAAACATGGCACAAACTCTGACATCAATCACTTAAACACGAACACAAACGCTGACAACAATCACTGAAACACTGACCAAAACTCTGACATCAATCACTGAAACACTGACACAAACTCTGACATCAATGACTGAAACACTGACCCAAATTCTGACATCAATCACTGAAACACTGACATAATCTCTGACATCAATCACTGAAACACTGACCCAAAATATGACATCAATCACTGAAACACTGACCCGAACTCTGACATCAATGACTGAAACACTGACCCAAACTCTGACATTAATCACTGAAGCAATGACCCAACTTCGGGCATCAATCACTGAAACACTGCACCAACTCTAACATCAATCACTGAAACATTGACAGAAACTCTGACATCAATCACTGAAACACTAACACAAACTCTAACATCAATCACTGAAACACTGACACAAACTCTGACATTAATCACTGAAACAGTGATCCAAACACTGACATCAGTCACTGAAACAATGACCCAAACTATGATATCAATCACTGAAACATGGCACAAACTCTGACATCAATCATTTAAACACTGACAAAAAATCTGACATTAATCACTGAAACAATGACCCAACCTTGGGAATCAGTCACTGAAACACTGACCCAACTCTAACATCAATCACTGAAACATTGACCCAAACTCTGACATCAATCACTGAAACACTAACACCACCTCGGGCATCAATCACTGAAACACTGACACAACTCTAACATCAATTACTGAAACATTGACAGAAACTCTGACATTAATCACTGAAACACTGACCCAAACTCGGACATCGATCACTGAAACACTGACACAACCTCTGACGTCAGTCACGGAAACACTTTCACAAACTCTGACATCAGTCACTGAAACACTGACCCAAACTCTAACATCAGTCACTGAAACACTTACCCAAACTCAGACATCAGTCACTGA
>NW_025968911.1:18594-18956 GCF_021869965.1 Rhincodon typus
CAAACTCTGACATCAATCACTGAAACACTAACACCACCTCGGGCATCAATCACTGAAACACTGACACAACTCTAACATCAATCACTGAAACATTGACAGAAACTCTGACATTAATCACTGAAACACTGACCCAAACTCTGACATCGATCACTGAAACACTGACCCAAACTCTGACGTCAGTCACGGACACACTGACCCAAACTCCTACATCACTCACCGAACACTGACAAAAACTCTGACATCAATCACTGACACACTGATCCAAACACTGACGTCAGTCACGGAAACACTGACCCAAACTCTGACATCAATCACGGAAACACTGACCCAAAATCTGACATCAGTCACTGAAACACTGACCC
>NW_025968912.1:0-18951 GCF_021869965.1 Rhincodon typus
GGCCAAATGGCCTCCTTGCTCTCCTTCTCTGTATGTTTATATGTATATAATATTTGTATTATCACCGGTGGTGATACAAACACGTCAGTCAAAAAGACAGAGTTTGGAGGTTTCTCCCTGCTTGTGTGTGCATGCGCATGCATGCATGCATGTGCACGTTTGCGTGTGTCAGTCAGGGGGAGAGGGGGAGTTGATATTTAGCTATGGTAACAGATCATAATTGTTTACCTGTAGCCAGAGTCTATTTAAGATATGGTCCATGCGTTGTCATCCTGGGTGTGAAAGTCAGGTAAACTGGGGTAATTCCACATACGTTTTAAAATCTTCAACTTTTGTTTGACTCCAGGAAGACAAGGCTTGATTTTTTGTGTGCTATCCCAATGAAGCAAAACAATTTTCTAAATACAGGCAATTTACTTGACATACAAGGCAAATAATATAAGTTATGATCTAAATAAATGTGCAAAAGTTTCATTATTTAAAGTGATTACTTCAATGACATAATCATACCACATATGCAATAATTCATTTTTGCTTCACATTATCTTCTCAACTGAATTGCACTTCAGTG
Source organism: Rhincodon typus (assembly GCF_021869965.1). Taxonomy (NCBI): domain Eukaryota; kingdom Metazoa; phylum Chordata; class Chondrichthyes; order Orectolobiformes; family Rhincodontidae; genus Rhincodon; species Rhincodon typus. Next base: position 572 of record NW_025968912.1, read on the forward strand.
AGTCAAGAATTAGGGGAGCAAATCACACAGAGGAAAAAAAGGAAAGGCTTAAGGAAGCAAAATCCATAAAAGTCCTGCAAATATTTATAAAGACCAATTTAAAATGGTGAAACAGCTGACAAAACCAAATTCTCTTTGAGAACTGCCTTGGGCGGAATTGGATGAATTGTTTCAATATATGCTACCAAATTCTACCTTGGGCTATCTTGTCAGATGTTTTAGCCTAGGGATTGTTCCTTCATGTGGACTCTGACCTTGCGTCAGCATAAGAAACGTCCTGACAGTATTCAAATAATTTTTAGAACAGGTTAGGAATATTAGTGTGCTATGATTTGATATTTTTAAACACCTGAGAGGTTTACAAAAAAATTGTGCTATTAAGAAGGGAAGTGGAGAAACCATAATCTAACGTTGATTAAAAGCAAAATTGCGACTTGGCCATTAATTATATAGAAACTAAAGGAGTAGATGAACATCCATTTGGGAATATAGTTTAATCTTTAGGTCACAAAGTTTTCCACAGATGATCCCATATTTTCTATAATCTCCAGCAAAAATTAAGTTAGATGATCCAGTGCTTGCCCTTACAGGTTTGTTTTTCCCATCATTACAGTGACATCCAAAAATGAGTCACATTATTCGTCAAATATTTAAGTCAACTGCTGCGTTCCTATTTTGTTCATCCCTCACTTGTTTACTCTTAAAATTAACAATGGCCAACATCCAATTTTACTTTTGCAAGGAGGGAAACTAATTACTACATCATTAACCATTGCAGTAACACAGCAGTTATTACAGGGATTTCAATCTATATATTGATTGGACTAACCAAACCTGTAGCAATGCAATGGAGGAGGATTTTCTGGAATGTAGGAGGGTTGGTTTCTTCAACCAATGTGTCAAGGAACCAACTACAGAGCAGGCCATCCTAGACTGGGTATTGTGTAATGAGAGAGGATTAAACAGGAAAGGTGGCTCAACCATGGCTAACAATAGAAATCAGGGATAGTGCTAAAGCCAAAGAGGAGGCATATAAATTGGCCAGAAAAAGCAGCAAGCCTGGAGGACCTTCAGCAGAGGAGGACAAAGGGTTTAATTCAGAAGGGGAAAATAGAATATGAGAGAGTAAGCTTGCAGAAAACATAAACACTGACTGCAAAATCGTCTATAGATATGTGAAGAGTAAAAGACTGGTGAAGACAAATGGACAACAAAGAGGTGGCAGACCAGTTGAACAAATACTTTGGATCTGTCTTCACTAAGAAGGACACAAATAACCTTCAGGAAATGCTGGGGGACAGAGGGTGAAGCATGAAGGAGTAACTGAAGGAAATTCTTATTAGTCAGGAAATGATATTGGGAAAACTGATGGGATCAAAACAAGGTAAGTCCCCAGGGCCCGATACTCTATATTCCAGAGTCCTTAACAAAGTGGCCCGAGAAATTGGTGATCAATTTCCAGCATTCTGTAGACTCTGGAAAAGTCCCAATCGACTGAAGGTTAGCTAATGTAACCCTACATTTTAAAAAATGAGTCAATAAACGCTGGAGTCAATTGTTAAAGATGGAATAACTGAGCATTTGCAAAGCAAATTGGTCCAAGTCAGCATGGATTCACTTCGGGAAATCATACTTGACAAATCTTCTGGAATTTTGAGGATTTGACAAGTAGAGTGGACAAGGGTGAAACAGCAGATGTGTATATCTGGACTTTCAAAAAGCTTTTGACGTGCTTCCACACAAGAAATTAGGAAGCAAAATTAAACCTCATGGTATTAAAGGTAATGTATTGATGCAGATAGAGAACTGGTTGGCAGACAGGAAGCAGAGAATTGGAATAAATGGGTCTTTTTCAGAGTGGCAGGCAGTGACAGATGGAGTACCGAAGGGTTCAGTTCTGGGGCCCCAGCTGTTCACAATATACATTAGCAATTTGGACGAAGGAATTGAATGCATTATCTCCAAATTTGCAGACTACACTAAGCTGGGTGTCAGTGTGTGGTGTGAGGAGGATGCTAAGAGGCTGCAGGATGACTTGGACTGGCTGGTTGAGTGGTTAAATACTTGGCAAATGCAGTATAATGTGGATAAATGTGAGGTTTTCCACTTTGTTGGCAAAAAGAGAAAGGTAGATTATTATCTGAATGGTGGCAGTTTAGGAAAAGATCATGTGTAACATGACCTGGGTGTCATGGCGAAATGGTCACTGAAAGCGGGCATGCAGGTGCAGCAGGAAAGCTAATGGCATGCTGGCCTTCATAGTAAAAGGATTTGAGTATAAGAATAGGGTGTGTTGCTGCAGTTATTCAAGGCCTTGGTGAGGCCACACCTTGAGTATTGTTTGCAGCTTTGATCTCCTAGTCTGAGGAAGGACATTCTTGCTAATGAAGGAAACCAGCAAAGGTTCATCAGACTGATTCCCAGGATGACAGAACTGACATGAAGAAAGATTGGAATCACCTGGACTTGTACTCGCTAGAATTTAGAACAATGAGGAGGGATCTCATAGAAACATAAAATCCTGATGGAACTGTACAGACTAGATGTGGGATTAATGTTGCCGATGTTGAGGAAGTCCAGAACTAGCGGTAACTGTCTAAGAATAAGGGCTAAGCCATTCAGGAATCAGGTGAAGAAGAATTTCTTCACTCTGTAAACCTGTAAATTCTCCATTACAGAAAGCTGTTGGGGCCTGTTCTTTAGATTTATTCAAGCTGGATGTTGCAGCTAAAGGGATCAAGGCATATGGAGAGAAAGTGGGAGTGGGTTAGTGAAACAGCATGATCAGCCATGATGGTGTAGGCTGGAGGATTCTAATAGCCTACTCCTGCACCTATTTTCTACGTTTCTATACCATAAGCAGTGACTCTATAATCAAGAGCCATGAATTTATAACTGCTGTTATAATATTACTAAAAGCTTACTGATTTTTATTCAGACTTTTTCCAAAACTGATACGGAAATCGAAGCAGATTAGGGTGTCAAACTCAACCATCCTAATTTAACATTCTAGCCCTTGCCCACAATTAAGTATGACTGGACATGCCAATCTAGGAATTAGGATGTGTTCATCTGTTCACCAAGGGCAAAACAAGCATTACCTTATCAATAACCTGCTCACGTGGAGCATGCGGTGTTCCACCAGGGCCAACTCGGCTCCTGGCCTCATTATTGTCTTGATCCAAACCTAGAAAAACAGCTGAAATCCAGAGATGAGGTGAGAATGACTGACCTTGATATCAAGGCCACATTTGACTGAGTGTGGGACCAAGGAACCCAGGTAAAACTGAAGTCAATGGTAGTCTGAGGAAAACATTCCAGTACCTGGAATCATACCTAGTTCAAAAGGAGGTGGTTGCAGTTGTTGAGTGTCAACCATCTCAGCTGTAGGCCACCACTGTAGGAGCTCCTCCGGGTAGTATACTAAGCCTTCAGCTACTTCAGTGACCTTCCCTCTATCATAGGGTCAGAGCTGAAAATGTTGCATCAATGAATAACTTCTCAAATCCTAAAGCATTCTATATCCATTTGTGGCGAGACCAGTACAATACCCAAGCTTGGGCTGGTAAGTAACAATAATATGAGCACTAAACATATGTGATGACCATCTCCAACGAGAGAGAATGTAACATCTCCTATTAACACTGCATTACCATCACCGAATCCATAAGACATAGGAGCAGAAATTAGGCCATTCAGCCCATCGAGTCTGCTCCACCATTCAATCATGGCTGATAAGTTCCTCAACCCCGTTCTCCCACTTTCTCCCCCTATCCCTTGGTCCCCTTGATAATCAATCCCCCCAGTGTAAGGTTCCTTCTAAGCTGCGGTTACGCGGAGGTTCCACACATAATCAGCATGCCAATGCGTTGACTTTCAGTTCCAGAATTTACTACCAATCAGTCCTCAGAGGTCCGCACAGCAGAAAAAAAATTAGAGAACGCAAGAGTTTATCATTGCTCAGAAATTTAACTAGACAGCCTAAACAGTGTGACGAAAAAAAAGAATCAGAGGTTGGGAATTCTGCGGCGAATAACTCATTTCCTGTTGCCAAATGCCTATCCACTATCTACAAGGCACAAATCAGGAGTGTTTTGGAACATTCTCCAATTGCCTGGATGGGTGCAGTTTCAACACTCAAAATGCTTGACACCATCCAAGACAAATGGCACCCTATACACCACCTTCAATGCTCACTCCCTCCACAGTGACAGCAGGGTATATCTACAAGATGTACTCAGGAACTTACCCAGTCCTCTTGGAAAGCACATTCCACATTAACAACCTTGACCATCTAGAAGGATGAGGGTAGCGACGCATGTAATGCCTGCTAGAAGTTCCCTTTCAAGTCACACACCATCCTGACCAGTGCCAGTCCCACACTGTCAAAATCCTGAAACTCCCCCGTAATAGCACTATGGATATTCCTACACACCATGGACTGTGCTGGTTCAAAGAGGTAGCTCACCACTACTTTTCAGGGAGAGTAGGGATGGCTAAAAATGGCTGGCCTAGCCTGCAATCCCCAATTCAAGAACGAATAATATTTTTAAAAAATACATTAATTTCCAGGCACAACATATTACCCTAATTTGCAAAGCAGATTAAATCCCATTTATACAAAACCACCTATTGGTCCACAATGTTTATAGCTGTATTTTGTGGCTGCCTGAAATCAATGTTGAATCAATATAAACATTTAAACAAGAGACTTGGGATTGTTTCAGAAACACTGTAAATGTGTGAAAATGTTACGCAGTTTTCAACTAGTTTTGCTAGCTTCATGTCCCTAAAGTAAGAAATGTTGGGTAGTTAACAAAAAAAAAAATTCCCTCTTTGTGCTGAATATGCAAGCAGAAATGTTTAATCTAGCTCCACAGCACAAGTGTGAGCTGCTGCTGGCCTCTGCTCAGTCCTTCATCTCATTCTGCCAGGTTTTGGAGCTTGCATTGTAAAATCAGCTCCAGAGTGAAGATTCCTCAGTGACTGTTACAAAAAAAAATTCCCGTCTATTTTAAATGGGTAACCCCTTATTTTTAATGAGCAACCCCTAGTTCTGAGCTCTTTTACAAGGGAAATATCCTTTCCACATGTCAAGATTTTGTGTGTTTCAATCAAGTCACCTCTTTACTCTCTTGAACACCAGCAAATGTACACCTTCACTAAACTGCTGCCAACTGCTTTATATTGTCTTGTAAATAAGGAGACCAATACTCTCTGCTTTTGCATTCAGTGCAATAAAGGATAAAATTCTATTAGTTTCCCTAACTACTCACTGTAACTGCATACTAACCTCTTAAGATTCATGCACCACAGCACAAGTCCTTATACAGCTCAGTGCTCTGGAATCTCTCACCATAGAGATGATATACTTCTTTTTCACTCTGCCCGCCAAATTTCACATTTTCATACATTAACTGTCATTTACCAGATCGGTGTCCACTCACTTAACTCATCTATATTCCTTTACAGCCCATGTCCTCCTCACAACTTCCTTTCCCTACCCAATTTTGTGTCATCAGCAAATTTAGTCAATATAAAATTGAAAAACTTTGAGGTCCCTTGATTAAAAAGGGAGCCAAAGGTTATTAGGGGTAGGTTGAAACCTAGGGTTATGACCACAATCAGATCTTTTATTCTAAAATGTTGCAAGCTTGAGGAGCCAAATGGCCTATCCCTAATTCATACATTCATATAAACAAACCAACATGTGCAGTTTATACAGAACCTGTAGACCTTTTCTGATGAAGGGTCTAGGCCCGAAACGTCAGCCTCTCTGCTCCTATGATGCTGCTTGGCCTGCTGTGTTCATCCAGCCCTGCACCTTGTTGTCTCGGATTCTCCAGCATCTGCAGTTCCTACTATCTCTGACCATTATTGCCATTTTGTGTGAAATGCAGAACAGATTCTGACAGGCACAGTGGCTGGTAAACAACTTTGTCATGCAAACTCATCAGTAAATTGTGAAAAACATACAAATTATGTTTCTAATATGTTTGGTCAGTACACAAACATGATAACACCTAAGTACAGATATTTCAGCAAAAAGACCCTGAATTAATTATTAATAAAATATGCAAGATTAATTAACTGGAACAACATTTTTCCTAATCTGGAAAAGCTGGAGCTACCTCTCTAACTGTGCTTACTGGTGATAATATAACAAATACAGCAGTAGGTTCTATGGGGCCTTAAAATTGCTCAACTTTACTAAGATCATAGCTACTGCAGCCTCAACTCCAATTTTCCACTCTTTCCCAATAGCCCCATCAAAAGTTCCATCACTGTTGGTCTTGAATGTACCCCAGAGACTGAGTATCCAAGGTTGCCTGGATGGAAGCAGCTCCAACAACACTCAAGAAGCTTGACACCATCCAGGACAAAGCAGTTCACTTGATTGGCAACTCTGCTACAACATCCACTCCCTCCATCACCGATGCTCAGTAGCAGCGTACTACGTGTACTATGTACAAAATCCTCAGACAGCACCTTCCAAACCCATGACCATTTCCATCTAGAAGGACAAGGGTAGCAGATACATTGGAACCCCACCATCTCCAAGTTCCCCTCCAAGCTGTTCACCATCCTGACTTGGAAATATATTGCCACTCTTTCACTGTCACTGGGACAAAAACCTGGAATTCCCCCACTAACTGTATTGTGGGTCAAGCAGGAGGTGGACTGCAGGGTTTCCAGAAGGCAACTCACCAGCGCCTTCTCAAAGTCAACCAAGGATGGGCAATAAATGCATCCAGCCAGCAATGCCTATATCCCACAAACGAATTAAAAAAAAGTTTCTAAACCCTTTAAGTGAAGATATTTCTACTCAGCTCTGTCTTAAATGACTGAGGATTTCATGAAACTATCGTCCCTGTTTCTCAGACATCTACGCAGGGCAAACAATCTCTCAGAAAAGTCTGGCTAATTTTCCAAATTTCACTTGAAGAAAATTAACCTTTTTTTTTGTTGTGCATAAATTCAGTCAATCAATCCATCCAACTTAACCAATTCTTGCCTTCCTGTTGACCTGCTAATTCAGGAGTGAGAATAAAGAGGAAAAAAAAAATCATTTATATAGCAACTCTCGGTACGTCAGGGAGCACTCAAAATTCAAGGGGGCAGTGGCCGTAAACACACCTGAAAGCCCCCAGAGCCCTCATGAATATTCAATCACGTAACCAACCAGAGAAAAGCTGTCCTGTGTACGTGAGGTGCAGAATCTATGATGCACCTCCAAACATTCTATTCTGGGTTAGTAGCACCCACAATAAGTACAAAGGCTTTATATCTCTTTTGGACTGTTTGTTCTCACTCTGACTCCTAAGCTATCATATCTCCCTCTTGGAGTACTACTATTTGGAATTTCCCAAAATCTACAGTCCCCCACCTGTCTGAACTCTCAGAATCATAGAATCCCTACAGTATGGAAGTAGGCCATTCAGCCCAGCAAGTCCACACCAACCCTCCAAAGACCTGTGGCTAATCCACCTGGCCTGCACATCCCTTGAAACTATGGACAATTTAGCATGGCCAATACACCTAACCTGCACATCTGTGGACTGTGGGAGGAAAACTCAGTTCTGAACTCCAAAGGCCAGCAGATACACTGGAACACCCTCACCTGCAAGTTCCCCTCCAAGCTATTCACCACCCTGACTTGGAAATATTATCGCCGTTCCTTCACTGTTGCTGTGTCAAAACCCTTGAATTCCATCCCTAATGACATTGTGGATCAACTATGGGCAATTTAACATGGCCAATCCACCTAGCCTGCACATCTTTGGATTGTGGGAAGAAACCTGACTACCCAGGGGAAACTCACACAGACACAGGGAGTATGTGCAAATTCCAGACAGTTGCCAAGGCAGTAATCAAATCCACATTCTTGGCTCTGAGACAGAAGTGCTAACCAATGAGCCATGATGCTGCCCATCTCTCAGTCCTGACTCCAGAGTCCCAAGCAGGGGACTGTCAGTGAGAGTGATTGCAACAGCTTTACAGAAGGACTCAAGCACAACATAGCTAGTATCAGGTACCCGTAAGAACTATAGAGCCCAGCAGAACATTCACGTCCGAGTTGTAGCCAGCTTCATTAGTCTTAATACTGGTTAGAAACAAAGTGAGCCAGTTTCATAAATTGCCACTCTTTTATGAGTGCATTTCCAATAGCTAAAAATGAATAGGAACAAAGTAAACACAGGGCAGTGATGATTTTTGATACACAAAATCACAAAAGTGCACATATCTGATAGATATGCTGCGGAAATATATGTAGTCAGAAATAAATCACAAGAATCACTGGCTTCAAAATTCCTGCTGGATAGTCTGGAAACTTCAGACAGGAAAAGGTAAGAATTCAGATCAACTCTCATCTCCTCCTACCAAAAATGTCAAGTAGTCCAACAATACTTCATGGCTAAGCTCATCTTTGAAGAATGGCTACATGGACAGTGTTTTCAAGGGTGTCTGTTCCTCAGGGAGCCAGATCTAGCACAAAAATCAACTTCAATAAAAGATAGTCAACGAGTTGTAAAGTAGGGGAGTGTGTTAGGTTCAAACTTCTCAGGTCCTTTTTTAATTTAAAAAAAACTTGTTTTTTGCAAATTGGCCACATATCTGCTCTAACTGAGAGCTCTTTAAAAACACCAGCACAAGAATATAACAAAAAATAATGCTGCATCATAACGGTAAGTCATATACAGGAATTTTTCTTATTTAAAGATTCAGATGTAGGAGGAAAAATAAAGGAGATACACGGCAGCATGGAAATTTATTAGTTTCATGCTGCAATGTCCAGGTCCAGGGTGAATACAAGCATAGGCCAAGTTACAGAATTAACTGATCCATTTCATACTTCACCAGATCTTGATTAAATGTTTTGAAATGGATCTATATTTCTTTTTCCCCCAAAATAATGGTAATTAACATGTCAGAACTGAGGAAGTTCACCAATGATCGGACAACGTTAAGCTCCATTTGTGGCTCCGTGAGCACTGAAAGAGTCTGCGCCATATACAAAGAACAGTTTAGCACACGAGCAACTCCTTCAGCCACCAAGACTGCGCTGACATATGATGCCTTTCTAAACTAAACACCTTTTACATCTACACTGTCCATAACCCTCTGCTCATGTATCGTCACGATGCCTCTTAAACCTTACTACTGTATCTGTTTCTACCACCTCCTCTGGCAGTGCATTTCAAGCACTTACCCCAACTCTGTGGAAAAAAAAACTTATCTTTCACATCTCCTTTCAACTTTCTTCCTTTGACCTTAAACTTATGTTCCCTAGTAATTGACATTTCTAGCTCCGGAGAAAGACTCCAACTATCCATTCGATCCTTGCCTCTCACAATTTTGTAAACTTCTATCAACTCATCCCTCACCCTTTGATGTTCAAGTGAAAACAAACCAAGTTTGTCCAATCCCTCCTCACAGCTAATACCCTCCAAACTAAGCAACATCCTGTTAAACCATTTCTGCATTATCTCCAAAGCCTCCACATCCTTCTGGTAGTGTTGCGACTGGAATTATACGCAATATTCCAAATGTGGTTTGACAGTTTGTACAGCCGCAACATGACTTGCCAATTTTTGTACTCAACACCCCAACCAATGAAAGCAAGCATGCCATCAGCCTTCTTGATCACCTTATCCACTTGTGCTGCCACTTTCTAGGAACTGTGGACCTGTACGCCTAGATCCTCTGTATGCTGATGCTACTGAGGGCCCTGCCATTTATTGTATTATTCCCTCCTGCATTAGATCTTCCAAAATGATTCACTTCACATTTGTCCAGATTAAATTCCACCTCCACTTCTTTGCCCAAATCTCAGCCTAATTATGTCTTGCTGTATTCTCTGGCAATCCTCCTCACACACAGCTCCCCGATCTTTGTGTTGCCTGTAAGCATACCAATGAGATCACCTACATTCTTCTCCAAATCATCTATGTTACAAACAATGTGGGTGCCAGCACTAATCATTGCGGAACACCAGTGATCACAGATCTCAAGAGAAAAACACCCTTCCACCCATTACTCTTTCTTCTAACCAAATCAGTTCTGCATCCATCTTACCAATTCATCACAGATTCCATGTGACATCATCTTCCGTATCAGCTTGCCATGAGGAAGTTTGTCAAAGGCCTTGCTAAAGTCTTTATGAACAACATCCACCGTCCTGCCCTCATCAATCATCATTGTCACTTCAGTAAAGTTTGTGCGGGGCATGATCTCCTCCACATAAAGCCACACTGTTTATTGCTACTAAGTTCATATTTTTCCAAATGTGAGTAAATCCTGTCCCCAAGAATCTTCTCTAATTATTTCCCTTCCACTGATGTAAGGCTCACCAGTCTGTAATTTCCAGGATTATTCCTGTTGCCCTTCTTAAACAAAAGGAACAACATTGGCTATTCTCCAGTCCTCTGGGACTTCTCCTGTGGCTACCAACCTTGTCTTGGAAAATAAGGCAGGGCAAGTGACTGGGGTGTTAGAGGGGGTGCACTTAAGGACCAGTGATTATAATTCTATTAGTTTTAAAATAAGTTATGGAAAAGCCTAGGCCTGATCTGAAAGTTAAAGTTCTAAATTGGAGTAAGGACAACTTTGATAGTATTAGACACAAACTTGCAAAAGTTGCCCAGGGAAGGCAATCGCAGGTCAAGGGACGCCTGGCATGCGGGAGGCTTTCAAAAAAATGAGATAACCAGAGTTCAGAGACAGTATGCTCCTGTGAGTGTGAAGGGAAAGGCTGGCAGGTGTAGGGAATACTGGATATTGAGGCTCTGGTCAAGAAAAAGGAAGCAAATGTCAGGTATAGACAGCTGTGATCAGGTGAATCCCTGCAGGAATATAGGGGGAGCAGGAGTACACTTAAGAGGGAAATCAAGATGACAAAAAAGAGGGCCCATGAGATAGGATTCTCCTTATTTTGTAAAGCTAACGGATTTTGACAAGTACAAGTAGAGGGAGCAATGGCCTAAAGGTATTATCGCTGGACTGAATTCAGAGGCATAGATAATGTCCTGGGGGGCCAGTTTAAATCCTGCCATGGCAGATGGTGGAATCTGAATTAAAAATCTGGATTGAAGAAACTATTGTTGATTGTCAGATGAACCTATGTGGTTCACTAATGTCCTTTAAGGAAGGAAACTACCACATACATGCAATTCCAGACCCCTAGTTATGTGTGGTTGACTCAACTTCCCTCTGGGCAATTAGGGATGGCCAATAAATGCTAGTCCAGTCCCGGCAAAAGAGTTCCTAGGGAGAACAACAGGCTGTCTATCTGTGGAACCACAGGTGATGGGGTGAGAAAGTAAATATTTCATCTCAGTATTTACTGTGGAGAAAGACATGGAAGCCAGGGAAATTGGGGAAATGAGTGGTGATGTTTTGAAATGAGTCCACATTACAGAAGAGGTGTGCTGGAGGTCTTAAAAAGCATAAGGATAGATAAATCCCCAGGACCTGATCAGGTGTATCCCTAAACATCGCGGGAACCTAGGGAAGAGATTGTAGGGCCCCTTACAGAGAGATTTGTAACATCTACAGGCACGGGCAATGTACGGGAAGACTGGAGGGTGGCTAAGATGGTGCCATTTAAGAAAGGCTGCAAGGAAAAGCCAAGGAACTATGGACCAGTGAGCCTGATGTCAGTGGTGGATAAGTTGTTGGGAGGGCAGATTCTGAGAGATAGGATAACATGTGTTTGGAAAGGCAAAGACAGATTAGGTTAGTCAGAATGGCTTTGCGCATGGGACATGGTGTCTCACCAACTTGATTGAGTTTTTCTGAATATGTTAGCGAGAAGATAGATGAGGGTACAGTGGCAGATGTTGTCTACATGGACTTCAGCAAGGCCTTTGATAAGGCCTGGCATGGTAGTTAGTAAGGTTGGATCACATGGGATCCAAGGAGAGATAGCCAAATGGATACAAAATTGGCTTGAGGTAGAGACAGATGGTGGTGGTAGAGGGTTGTTAGTCAGACTGGAAGCCTGTGATCAGCAGTGTGCCACAAGGATCAGTTCTAGATCCACTGCTGTTTGTCAACTATATCACTGATTTGGACAAGAATATAAGAGGCACGGTTAGCAAGTTTGCAGATAACATCAAAACTGGTGGTGTAGTGGTCAATGAAGAATGTCAAGAGTACAAAGAGATCTTGATCAGATGGACCAACGGGCTGAGAAGTGGCATATGTGGGGTAATTTAAATGAATGTGAGGTGTTGCATTTTGATAAGGTAAACCAGGGCAGGCCTTGGAGTTAATCATAGGGCCTTGGGGAGTGCTTTTGAGCAAAGGGACTCGGTATGCGTGTGCGTGTGTTTGTGTTTGTTGAGGGGGGTCACAGTTCCTCGAAAGTGGCTTTATATGAAGCCAGGGTGATAAAGAGCACACTTGCCTTCACTGGTCAGTGCACTGAGTATAGCAGTTGAGACATCATGTTGCGGCTGTCAAAGGCACTGGTGAGGCCATATTTGGAATACTGCATACAATTCTTGTCGCCCTGCAATAGGAAGGATATTACACTAGAAAGCATGCAGAAAAAATTTACAAGGATGTTGTTGGGACTGAAGGGGTTGAGTTTATAAGGAGAGGTTGGATCAGCTGAGACTTTTCTCCTTGAGCCATCAGAGACTGAGGGGTGACTTGTAGAGGTCTTAAAATCAAAAGGAACGTAGATAAGGTGAATATCCATGGTCTTTTTTCAAGGGTAGGGGAATCCAAAATATATTGCCTCCATGGTGTCCTCCCTCAGTACAGCTGCAATATTCTCCCAAATCACTAACATAACTCACCCATCTTTTTTACTCAGCCAAGTCTCTATCTTGGCTGAAACATCCAAATCCCAGAACATTAAGCTGTCGGTCTTGGCCCTCTCTCAACCAAATCTCCGTAACTGCTATAACATAGTTATATGTAGTAATCCAAGCTCTAGGATCATCTGCCTTACCTACCATACACCTCACATTAGAAAAAGTACACTTTAGACTGCCAGTCCTGCCATGTTCAGTAACCTCTCCCTGTCTGTTCTGTCTTTTAGCCATACTGGCCTTACTCTCCAACTCTTCCTCAGTCATTTCACCTGATGACCTACTGCTCTAGTTCCCACTCGCTTAAACCCTCTCAAATGACACTAGCAAAGCTCCCTGCCGGGTACTCTCCAGTTTAGGTGCAACCTGTCCTTTCTGTACAGGTCCCACCTGCCCTGAAAAACATCTCAATGATCCACATATCTCAAGCTTCCCCTCCTACACCAGCTCTTTGACCACATATTTAACTGTGCTATCTTTCTATTCCAGGCCTCACTGGTACAAGGAGCAGGAAATGATCCTGAGGTTAGACGTCCTGCTTTTCAACTCACTACTTAACTTCCTGAACTCACTTTGCAGGACCTCATTACTTTTCTGCCTGTGTTGTTAGTACCAATGTGCATCATGACCTCTGGCTGTTTGCCCTCCCTTTTGCAAATGCCTGCACCCACTGAGAGACATGCCTGACCCTGCCAACAGGGAGGCAACACACCATCCTAGAATCTGTTTTGTGGCCACAGAAACACACGTATGTGCTACAGAATAATTCAGAAAGACCTGGACAACATTCAGGTTTTTTTTTAAATTAGGCTTCAAAGTGGCAAGTAAACTTCACAAGTGCCAGGCAATAACCATTTCCAACAAGAGAAAATCCAACCATCTCCCCTTAAAGTACACTGGCATTTCCTTTGCACACACCATGCTATCAAGAGACTGGGGGTTATGATTGACCAGAAACTAAACTGGACTAACCATTTTAATACTGTGGCAACAACAGCATGTTAGAGGCAACTCACCTCCTGACTTCCCCGCACCTGGCACAAGTCAGGAGTTTGATGGAATACTCTCCACTTGCCTGGATGAGTGCAGCTCCAACAATATAAGAAGCTTCACACCACCAAACCACTTGATTGACAGGACATCCACCACCTTCAACATTCATTCCCTCCACCACCTTCAACATTCATTCCCTCCATCATTGCTGCTCACAGTGAGAGCAATGTGTGTCATATACAAGATGCAGTGTAGCAACTCACCAAGGCTCCTTCAACAGCATGTTCCAGGCATGTGACACGTATCACCACAGATGATCAGGGCAGTAGCTGCATAGGAACACTGGCACCTGCAACCCCTGCAAGTCACACACCATACTGCCTTGGAACTATAATGACATTTCTTCACTGTTGCTGGATCAAAATTCCAAAACCCCATTCCTATAGGCATTAGTAGCATGCCAATAACAGATGGACTGCAACAGTTCAATAAAGGTGGCTGACCAACACCTTCAAGCTCAATTAGAGATGGAAAACCAATACCAGCCTTGCCATCAACACCCGCATCCCACAGAATTTAAGAATTCCTTTTTAACTACACAGCTGGGCGAATCTGGATGGGATAAATGAGTCGTCCAAGTCAAAACATCAATAGAGACTACCAACTCAGAAACCAATTAGTTTAAAATAGGTTTCATATACTTAGAACTGTTAAACCAATTAACGATTGAAATACTGGGAATATGTAGCTTTACATATACAGGAAGTGACAGAAGCACTTAATACCATGTTGTATAATTTACCAGACAATTATAGCCCAGTGCAATCTATTTACCAGCCTATTATAGGACAGAATACTGTTCTGACTAAGGAAAACATTTGATTGCCTTGAACACATGACAAGTAATAAGGCAGAATGATAAGGCTTTTTGCTTGAAGTTAGTGTGAAAACTAAAATAATCATAAGCGTGTTTCCTCAACAATGGCCCAACACACTTTCTACATTAGGAAATTAAGATATACCTGAAGTATTGCTTGAGGTCAATTATGTACATACTACATTCTGAACAGATTTGAGAAATTGGTATGCTAAAATTTCTGAAATTAACATTAAGTTCAACTTTAAAACTAACTCCATTAAAAGGCAACTGATTGAAAACAAAGTGCAGGCTCCAACTTGACAAAAAAAAAAGTTACATTATTGAATCTTACCTTCAAGCTCCAAAACATCTCAGAGACTAATTTAAATACGATTTGCTTGTTATCTACAGCAATTCACACAATGTCAGTACTCCACATAAATTCATCCCTCAGACAATGCAGACATTCAGCATGAAATTCATTAAGCTTGGTAATAAGATTAGTTGAGTGATTTCAGGGATGAAGAGTTTACTTTATAACAAAAGATTGTAACTATTAGAATTTAGAAAGAGAGAGGGTCTTAATGAAATGCATAAAGATCCTGAGGGGACTTGGCAGGTGCTGAAAAAGTGTTTCCTCTTGTGGGAGTGGCTAGAACCAGATGATACAGTTCAAAAATAAAAGGGGTGCCCCATTTATGGCAGGCATTAGAGCATTTCTCTGATCAGGTAGGTGTTAGTCAATGGAATTTTCAAGCCCTGACAGAAATGAGGGCAGGGTCATTGAATATTTTCCAGTCTGAGTCAGATTGATTCTTAATAGACAGGGCAGTAAAGGGTCATATAGATTAGACAGGAAACAGGATTGAAGGCCACAATCAAATCAGCCATGATCTTGTTTAACATTAGAGCAAGCTTGAGAGACTGAATGGCCTAATCATGCTTCCAATTCATATTTTTGTATGTAGATCTATACTTCTGTCTTAAAAAATGCAGCACATTGATGCCATCTTATGTAAATGAGTTTTAGTGAACACAGTGCATCTTATGAAGACAAGCGTCGATAACATAAATCTAAATTTCACAAAGCAGTTAATCGGTTTACCTTTTACGCTCAGAGGATTTAAAATTAAGTTGTAATCAGCACTGCAGAGTAGACACAATTCATGACAAGATTAAAGTAATTTCAGATCATTGTGATACTGAGCTTGTCGTTTCAAAAGCCAATCACTTGACTTTAAAATTAACTAGGTCAGACTGCTTAAGAAAGAAAAATACACAGAGACCTAGACTCAAGGATACACATTAGGTGGCAAAGGAAAGCAGTTTTATGGGAGCAAAGACACTTCAGAGGAATTGAAGGATATACTTTTATTTTGCAACAAGCATTTCCATTACAAATAACTTGATGCTTTTTATTATTTATTTATTCTACAATATGTAAACAACAGATTACTTCAATCTTGGACATCAGGCAAATAAAATCTAATCACAACCTTATTCTATCAGTTGATATGATGGCATTTAGTCATTGAGCTGGTCTAATAAATTACAAGGAATTGCAATTTACACAATTAAAATTGACCTCATTTACCGCATGTTAGAACATGAAAACAAATAGGAGTCAGAATAAATCAAGGCTTGTTCTGCCATTCAACAAGGTCATTATTTAACATCAACTCCTATTTGGGAATACAGGAGGAGGAGGAGGAAGAGTCACAGAGGTATACAGCATGGTAACAGGCCCTTCGACCCAACTCATCCATGCTGACCAGGTTTCTCAAACTGAACTAGTGTCTGTGCTTGGCCCATATCTCCTAAACCTTTCTGATCCATTTACCTGTCCAAATGTCTTTTAAGGAGGCTATTCAGTCCTTGAACCTGCTCCATCATTGGATTAGATCATTATTGATATCCTACCTCATTTCCTGCACTATCCCCAAATCCCTTGATACCTTTAATCTTCAGAAATTTATTGATCAAGTTGAATATCCTCAATGGTGAAGCCACTGGAGCCCTCTAGGATAGATAAATCACTACCTTTCTGGCAAAGGAATAGTTCAACCCTTAGCCGAAGATCCCTTAAATTCCACACTCGAACTCAGCATCTAGAGTCAAGCGCTTTCAGAATGTGACAGTTCACTGAGATTATATCTTATTCTTTAAGCTACAAAGTATGGGCTACATTACACTGATTCTCTCCTCTAGGAAAACTGTCTCATACCAGCTATCAATCTTGCCCACTTTTGTTGCAATCCCTTTAAGGCAAGTTAAATCTTTCTTAGACAAGATGATCACAATAGTTAATAGAATTCAAAATGTGGCTCTACATCTTGTATAAATTGAAACAAGACTTGTTTTTTTACTCATACTCTAGTTCCTTGCAATTAAGTCTCATGTACCCATTTGTCTTTCTAACTGCTTAATGAAAAGAAAGGAAATAAATTTCATTCACAGAAGGTTCTGGGTGTTCTAGTGCATGAATCGCAAGAGTACAACATATATTTAGTAAAGTTAACAGAACATTGTTTACTGAAAGGGGAACTAAACACAAAAATAGCATGGTATGTTGCAGTTATACAGGGCACTGGTAAGATCAAATCTGGAGTGCTGTGTACAGTGTTGAATTTGAATGATTTATTGTCACTTGCATTTTAAGGTGAATAACACAGTAAGATACAGTGAAAAGCTTCAACATATGCTGCAATCCGGCACCACTTGAACAGTTTAATAAAAAGAGTAAAAGAGATAGAATCTCTTTCGGTTATATCTCCACTTCGCCGCCTCCACATTGAGTCCCGAGTTGGCACACTATCAACACGACATCCCCCCTCCACCATCTCATCACCATTTGTGCTGGGCAGCACAGGAGTCAACTCTTTTAGCACCATCTCTGGGCCCACCTCGCCGACACCACCGCTGAGTCCCATGTTGAACGCATATTCGCCCCACAACCAAGAGTCCCTGGCTCCGCTGCCTCCTCGATGACACCAGGAGATCCTGCTCTGAGCCTACTGCAACCAGGAGTCCCCGGCTTCACTGCCAGGCCACTCAGACAGCAAGAACTGCAGATGCTGGAGTCAGAGTCAATACAGTGTGGAGCTGGGGGAACACAGCAGGTCAGTCCTGATGAAGGGTCCCGACATAAAACATCAACTTTCCTGGTCCTCTGATGCTGCCTGGTCTGCTGTGTTCCTCCAGCCCCTCACTGTGGTCACTACCAGGCCAGTCTGCATCAAGAGTCCTGCTTTGGCCACCCTCCTCTGAGATGTTGCTTGGTCTGCGCCGCCATCTTGAACAATTCGCTACCGCTTCCACCACCTCCGATCGCTGGAGGTACTGTGCCACTGCTGGCCCTGTATGCCCGGAAGATGTCCTTACTGCCGGTGCCTCCAAAACTGGGAGGTACCACAGACCCATAGCTGCCTCCAACTGCCAGGAGGCTGCTGTCACTCCACACACAGCCCGCTCACGCTCCCATGCTGATGATCCCAACTAACTCACCAAAGAAAAGAAAAATGAAACAAGAAAATGAAAGAGAGAGGGAAGTTAAAAAAGAAAAAGAAAACAAAATAGAAAACCGATGGGCCCCTGGCAACAGCACTGCTACTCCACCGCCATCTTGGGCAGCCCAAATATTGATCAGTTTATTTAAGGAATGATATAAATGTGTTGGAAGTAGTTCAGAGAAACTTTAAAAAACTAAT
>NW_025968913.1:0-6403 GCF_021869965.1 Rhincodon typus
TGCTCCTCTGATGCTGCTTGGCCTGCTGTGTTCATCCAGCTCTACACCTTGTTATCTCAGATTCTCCAGCATCTGCAGTCCCTACTATCATTGATTCATGACATGTAGGTAATGTATGACAAACCTCATTGAATTTTTTGAAGGTGTTGTTTATATGGACTTCCAGAAGGCATTTGATAAGAGACTGTCAATTAAGGTAGAAGCCTATGGAATTGAGGGAAAATTACTTAAATGGCTAGCAAATTGATTGAGAAATAGACGAAAGCAAGTAGGCACACTGTATAGGTACTCAAATTAGTAGGATGTGACCAGTGGTCAAGGATCCGCATTAGGGCCTCAGTTATTTACATTATTTATTATCAAAATGGATAATGGCGCAGAAAGTCATTTATCCAAGTTTGCTGATGTCACAATGTCAGGCGACATTATAGATAGTGTAGGTGATTGCATAATATTAAAAAGGTATATTGATAGACTAAGTGAATGGGTAAAACTGTGGTAGTTAAAATTCAATCTAAGCAAGTGTGAGATTATCCGTTTTGGACTGAAAAAGGTCAGATTAGGGTATTTTCTGAATAGTATGAAGTTAAAAACAGTGACAACTAAAGAGAATTAGGCATTCAGGTTGTAGATATTTAATATATCATGAACAAGTGCTGAAAATAATCAAGAATTCTAATGGAATTCTGACCTTTATGTTGAGAGGACTGGAGTATAAGGATACAAAGTTATGGTGCAGTTATACTAAACACTGGTTAGTCCCCACTTGGAGTACTGTGAGCAGATTTGGAGACCACAACTTAGAAAGGATCTATTGGCTTTGGAGGAGATATAATGTATGTTTAGAAGAATAATACCTGGGCTTCAGTGGTTACATTATGATGGAAGATTATACAGATGAGGCCTGTGTTCTCCAGAATTTAAAATGTTAAATGGGGGATCTGATCAAGGTTTTCAAGATATTAACAGGAAAATGAAAGGTAGATAAATATAAACAATTTCTACTTGTTGGATATTCTAGACTAGGGGGCATAGTCTAAAAATTAGGACCAGACCATGCAGAAGAAATGTTAGAAAGCATTTTTACACACACAGTGTAGTAGATTTTTGGAATTCTCTTCCACAAATGGCACTGGATGGTGGATCAGTTGTTAATTTTAAATGTGAGATAGGTAAATTTTTGTTAAGTAAGGGTATTAAGGAATATGGGCCAAAGGCAGGTATACAGGGTTAGGGCACAAATCAGCCATGATCTCATTGAATGGTGGAACAGGCTCAAGGGGTTGAATATCTACTCCTGTTTCTATCATCCTACGAAATGTTCTCAACTAGTACCTGGAGCTGGCGCATTAAAATGTTGCTTTTGATGGTTTGGGTGATGAAAAACTGCAACGTTGCTGCTCCTTTAACCAAACATGATCAAGGGAGCTGATCCAGTCTGTTGATTCATTCATCTACTTTATGACTTCAAAGTTTTGCTTATAACTCAAACTAACCTTTAATTTTTCCCATGGGGAAAACAAGTCTCTCTCACATGGCCAGATTACCGGAGTATTTTGCGCATACGTCACAATCTAATGCTCCACAGGCAAATAACCCAATTATTCAGATGGATCCCCATATTTAATTTGAGCCTTGGTGGAGAGGGTTCCTTCAAACAAAAATACAAGCTCTTCAGAAATAGACAGAATCAAGATTTTCAATGGAAATGGCAAACATGCATTTTTTATAACAGGGGACCTATTTACAAAATCTGTTTTACGCCTGGAAGGGAAATTTAAAATTGCGTCAACTGTGGTTCTGTTGCAATTGGCAACACATATTGGTGTTCTAACATGCAGTCCTGACAGCTCACCTTCCATTCATTTCTCGATATACTCTCCATGCCATTTAAATTTTACCTTCCTGAGTATTCCATCATTTATAATTTAGCCTGCCATAATTTAGGTACATTGTTTGCTCTGTTTCAATTATACTCCTATGTCTAATTTAAATTGTATAACTGTCTTATTCACCATTAACAGCATCCGCCTTCATCTTCCCCATTTGCATGATTTGTTCCAACTTCTGGTCAAGATGGTGGCGGAGTAAGCAGCACAGTATTCAGGCTGCTGAGCCCAGAAGCACGGGATCCATCTGCTCTGTCCACTTTTCCTATTGTTTTCTCTTTTCCTTTTTTCCTTTTTCTCTACTTAACTTCTTGAGGAGAGCTCAGATGACATCAGTGGCAGTGAGGTCCAGTGTGTGGGAGGCAAGTTTGTGTTCCTGGCGACTGCGGTGGTGGGAGGCAAGTTTGGACCCAGTGCCCGGTGCAGGAGCCTGCAGCATCGGCAGCGGGTGCTTCGATGCGGTGGGCTCACTGTAGAGTTTGGGCCCAGTGTCAAGTTTGGGCCCAGCTCGGATCTCGGTAGCTTCAGAGGTAGCTGCAGGACTCATGGTGGCAAACAATGTCATTGGAGGCAACATAGCACTGAAGAATGGTGAGCCAATTCCAGCAGTGGCGGTGCAGTGAAGGGACTCGAGGCTGGCTCTCTGCTTTGTGCTGGTGTTGGGCTCAGTGTCGGGAGGAAGACCCTGGATCCAGGCCCATGGCTAAAGTACTTAGGAAGGACTGTAATGTTGAACTTTTAACCTTTATTTTATTTTTTACCTTTACATTCTTTGTCTTGGTTTATTTTCCGTATTTTTAAGATGGCATTGGATAGTGCTGACATTATGCAACATTTTGCACTGTATTTGTAACAATTACAATGTAACAAGTAAATGCGACAATAAGTAAATCAATTATTATTATCAATTATTATGTTTATATAAAATTCTTCAAATAATCATTTTGTACCATTGTGCATCATTGAATCTACAATTCTGCAATTTTTGACTTTGTATATGATTTTGGAGATATACTCTGTAACACGAGTAGTACCACTGAGTAATTACCAGCTTTGTAATGTTTTCAAATCTACGTGAGATTCACAATATCTTCAGCTGTCACCAATGCTTTGAAGTAGTTGGTAATGCACACCAGCAGGTATACCTTGGTACCTCACTTGGTGCACTAAACTCATTGAAGATATCATCACTTTTATCCGTTGTTGATCATGGAGATCACCCGACTGGGAAATGACATGAGGAGCAATGGAGGGGGCAAATGGTCATGGTGAAAGGAGAACGGTTCTGGGGTGGATAGTAAAAAGATGAGTGAAAACAGGATTGTGGTCAATCATGCTAGCAATTATTATCTTCTACTGTTTAGAAGTTAGAGGATCATCAAACTGTGTGAGATCATGAAATTTTCTTTTGGAAAACCTAAAAGTGATTTTTAGGATGCAGGAAAGATAGAAAATTAACATTCTTGGTCAGTTTTTCCAATTAGTTCTCCCATTCTTACTTTTGCCCCAGCTGAGCAAGCCATTGTGTTGTAATCTTGGCTGTGTTGCTTTCCTCACAGAAACCATCATTCTCACCAGGGCTGCACTTTGGACCCAGGTTTCAGTGAGATTTCTTGAGCTTCCTTCAAGCATCCAGTTGAGTGTGGTCTGATGCTTGGTAGTCAATGGACCTACTGGAGACACAGCACATGCCCTAATAAAGAGCAGAGGTGGGCAATGAATCAACGATGGTAGCATCAGCTGAATCAAAGGCAGGTCCTGGCACCTTGGAATCTGCTCAACACTGCGGATGTGCTCCATCTGTTGAGCAGCATAGAAGGCCCCAAACATATTGCTTGGTAGCTTTCTTGACACATGGTATGTGAAAAGACAACAGGTAGCACCACAGCTTAGTGATGCCTCCCTGTATGTTTACCTCTAAGAAGTGAGGGTATTACAAGGGCTCCACTTCCACAACAGATAACATTGAAGAGACTGGCCTGACAGACCAACAAAGGAGTAAGATTGCCAAGGAGATCAGCAGTCTTTGGTTCACAGTCATCTCTCTCTGCCCTATACCCTCCCACCATGAACATATGCGGACAGTGAGATGAAAGAGTTTTATGTGTGGAAAGGGGCTTTGTGACTTTATGGATCCTTACTTATATTCAGGTAGCATTCAGTATAAAATAGATGAAATAATGGCATAAATAGAGCTGAATGGGTATGTTCTTACCGACATTATGAAGATATGGTTACCAGGAAATCAATGCTAGGAACTAAGTATTCAGAGGTACATGACATTTTGAAGGAAAGAAGGAAAAGGATGATGCGGTATGTATGTTTGTATGGGATGTAATAGATGTGAAAGTAAGAAATGATCTTGGATAAGAACATGGTGAAGATAAGAAATTACAAGGGCAAGAAGGTACTGATGGGAGTAATCTATAGGTTCCTCCAACAGTAATTATACTGTAGGACAAGAAATATGTTGTGAGTAAATGTGGGCACAGAAAAGAGGCAGCACATCAAACATGTGTGACTTTAATCCTCACTTAGGCTGAGAAAGTCAAATTGGCAGAAGTGGTCATGAGGGAGAATTCATAAAGTGTGTTCAGGACAGTTTCCTGGAACAATATTTTATGGATCCAATGATGGATCAGGCTAGTTTGGATCTGCTAGTGTCTAAAGAGGCAGCTTTAAAAAAAAATCTCGGAGTAAAAGATCCCATAGGGAACAGTGACCATAACATTGTAGCATATAGCATGCAGTTTTAGAGTGAGAAACTAAGATTGGAAATAGCTGTCCTAAACTTAAATAAGAGTAATTACAAATGACTAAGGGAAAAGTTGACTGAAGTTATCTGGGAAAGGAATTTTGCAGAAAAGATGGTTGATGGACAATGGCAAATGTTTAAGAACATAGGTCATAACTCACAACAAAGATATACCACAGGAAAGAAGTGGAATTTTAGGAATAGAATAAAATTACATTGGTTAGCGAGACAATTGGAAAATTCAAATTGAAAGAAAGTACATACAGTGTGGCAAATATTAATGTGAATCAGTTGAGTGAGAAAATATTAAAAGCCTACAAAAGGTAATGAAATATAAAAACAAGAAATATAAATACAAGAAATATATTTATACAAGAAATATAAAAACAGACAGTGAGAGATTCTTTAAATCTATAAAAAGGAAGCAGGAGGCCAAACCTAACACGGGCTCCTTGGAGAATATGTCTGGGGCAAAAATAATGGGATATCAGGAAATTTCAAAAATACTAAATCAAGGGACAAACACTTGGGAGGAATTAAGTGCAGTAACTATCACTGGGAGAAAGAGTACTTACAAAATAAGATGGCGCTGGCACGGTAAGCAGCATTTGGCCTCAATAGAATCCATCTGCTCCAGTCCGTTGGATTCCCCTAAGTACTTTTTATCTTTTTTCTTCTTTCTTCTTCATTTTTGAGGCTGGAGCATTACCACTGCTGGCCAGTGGCTGCAGCGTTGGTGATATGGACCCAGACTCCTAGTAGTGGTAGCGGTGCCGAGAGCCTGACCTCCTGGTAGCGATAGGCCCAGAGCCTGGAATCCCAGTGATGGTAGATCTGGTGCCTGGACTCTTGGCAGCTGCAGGGCCTGAAGCAGGGACTCGTTGTGGCTGTATGCCCAGAGCCCAGTTTCTTGTCGGTGTGATGGCAGCATCGGTATCATTGTTACTATTTCTAAATCGGGACTCTTTGAGGACCAGAACACCTTGCAGAGGCCTTGCAGAAGCCCTGAAGCCATGCTTGCGACCCCAACTTGAACAGAAGACAAACTCTTATTTAAGTAATTTCTTTTATTCCTTACTGTATCTCAAAATGGTGCCGGATTGTGATGACAAAACACTCTTCACTGTATCTTCAAGATATATAATAAATAATAATAAATTCATAATAAATAAATCATTCATTCAATCATTCAAGTGGGACCAAAAGCTGATAAGTCCCTTGGGACTGGTGAATTGCATTTTCAAATACTAAAAGGGCCGTTGCAGAGATGACACATAACATAGTCAGAGGAATTATATTAAATAACATAAATATAATCATAGCCAGGGGAAATCATGCCAGCCAAATTTATTAGAGTTCCGTGAAACCTGTCCCTCCTCATTCCTTAAGGATCTAACAAGCAGGATAAATGAAGGAGGAGTTGTAATGTATTTGGATTTCCAAAAGGCATTTGATAAGGTACCATTTATAAGATTACTTAATAAGAAAACAGCCCATGGTGTTGAAGATAGTACATTAGCATGGTAAGAAAATTGGCTAACTAATAGAAGACAGAAAGTTGGAATAAGGGATAGTAGGAACTGCAGATGCTGGAGAATCTGAGATAACAAGGTGTAGAGCTGGATGAACACAGCAGGCCAAGCATCATCAGAGGAGCAGGAAAGCTGATGTTTCGGGCCTGGACCCTTCTTCAGAAAATTTTTCTGAAACTTTTTCTGAAGAAGGGTCTAGGCCCGAAACATCAGCTTTCCTGCTCCTC
>NW_025968913.1:6903-15741 GCF_021869965.1 Rhincodon typus
AGTTCATTTTAACTGGGATAACATGTTATCCCAGTTAAAATGAACTGCATGAGTAAATTTGAAGCCAAAAATATATTAGCTTGTAAAATTCAAAGAAATGAACATATAAATGAATAATGTAAGCACAATATAGGAAGACAGCCTTTTCTGTCTGAATACCATTCCCTTCACAGCCCATGCCCACTACTCCCTCTCCTTGATGCTGAACATCTCCCTCCTCATCCTTATGCTCGGCCCTGCCCTTCCAAGTCCTAATACATCGTGGTCAATGTCTCCTTCACGGTAATTCCTGACATCCTACCAATCAGTGAGCATCTTGATACTCAGTTCACTGTCCTTCTTCATCAATGCCAGCTCAGAACTAACACTACAGACCCTGTGGGAGAAGAGGAATGCACATTTCCAGTTGGTAGGGGGAGAAGACCCAGCTCTTCTCGCAAGATGGGCACTTATCCATTGAGCATCATTTATTTTTGCTTTCGCTTTCTCCTGCTTGCTCCCCTCCTGCTCTTCCCCTGATGAGTTGACTTCTTCCAGTTCCTCACCCTCCTCAGGATCTTCTGGAGGATGCTGTCATGGAGAGTATAGAAGACCCCAGCAATGATAAAGAACTTGGTAGAAGCATATTGAAGGAAGATTTAATAAAGGTGTTCAGCATTATGAGTGGTTTTGAAAGTTGTTAGGTAGAAACATTTTTCTTGCCAAAGGTCAGAAGCAATGAACACAGATTGAAAATAAATGATTAAATGAAAAATGAGGAGAAATATTTTTAAGTGGTGACTTCTAACCTGCAATGCATTGCCTGTAAGGACGATTCAACCAGATTCATGAGTCCATTTTTAAAGTAAACTGAATAAATCCTAAAACAAGCAATTCAACAGGACTTAGGTTGAAAAAAAAGAGTGGAGGCACAGGACTTGTTTAATAAAAAAAATTGAAATGAAGTGGACTGATTGCATTCGTTCTGGGCTAAAGGAATCTATAATCCTCTTCCCATGATTTGAAATATAGTGATTTGTCATTAGGTACAGTTTATTTGCATTGCAATTTATTTGAGCTCATCAGTATGATATCCTAAATAGTATCATAACCATGTATTATTACTGGAACCAATGTTATCAAATACTAATGCTGCAATATCAACATTCTCGGGGGTTATTATTGACTAGGAACTGAACTGGTCCAGGCATATAAATACTATAGTTACAAGAGCAGATTAAATGCTGAGAATGCTGTGCTGAATAACACATCTCCTGTCCCATAGAAATCTACAGCATAGAAAAAGGCCCTTCAGTCCATTGTGTCTTTGCCAGGCAAAAACAACAACTTATCTATGCTAATTCCATTTTCCCGCACCATGGTTTTGTATGCCTTAGCATCACAATGTACATAAAATACTTCTTACATGTTACAAGGGTTTCTACATCTATCACCCTTTTGGAGAATGAATCCAGGTTCCTACCACTCTCTGGGTGAGAAAGGTTTTCCTCACATCTCCTCTAAACCTTCTGCCCTTTACCTTAAATCTATGCTCCCTGGTCATTGATCCCTCCATCAAGGGCAAATGTTTCTTCTTATCTACCTAATCTATTTCCCACCTTATCTTATACATATCAATCATATCCCCTCAATCTACTCTGCTCGAAGAAACATCCAGTTTGTCCAATCTGTCTTCATGACTGAAACTCTCCAGCCAGGCAATATTCTGGTAAATTCCTTCTGTACCCTCTCCAGGTACATGGATACGATGTGTATGGAGGAATATGGACCAAATTCAGGCAAATTAAACTAGTTTAAATTGTGAAAACTGGGCAGCATAGGCAAGTTGGGCTGAAAAGCATGTTTCCATGCTGTGTATCTCTATGACTCTATGACTCCACAAAGTTTGTCCTACTGTCTACAAGGCACAATTCAGGAATGTAATGGAATACATTTGTCTGGATGAGTGCAGCTCCTGCAATATTTAAGAAATTCGAAAACATCCAGAACAAAGCAGCTTGCTTCATTGACATCCTATTCACTACTGATGCACATTAACAGCAGTGTGTATCATCTACAAGATGCACTGTAGCAATTCACCAAGTGTCCTTCCAAATTCATAACCCCTGCTATCTAGAAGGACAAAGTAGATTTTTGGGAGCACCCAACAACTGTAAGTTTTAGTCCAAGTTAATACATCAGCCTGACTTGTAACTGTATTTCTGTTACGCCACTGTAGGTGGATCAAATTCCTGGAAGACCCTTCCTAACAGCACTCTAAGTGTACCTACCACTATATGGATTGCAGTGGTCCAGTAAGATGGCTCACCATTACTTTCTCAATGGAATCAATGTGACGAATAAATAGTGGCCTCATGAGAGGCACCCATGTACCGTGATGGAATAAATTTAAAAATTGATCAGAATTTTGCAGTCAGTAGTGAACAAACATATAAGTCATTCATTAAACTCAACAATCACATTTTAGCACAAATGAGGGCCACAATCACACAGTGCATTCTTTCTAAAATAGGATAAATTGCAATAAGAGTAATAATGGTGCTCATTGAGTTAATAACCTAGTCAGGACCATTTAGCATCCACCAGTTCAGTTCAATTGTATTTTACTGGGCAAATATGGAAATTGAGGGAATAGTACATGAATAGAAAAGGTTTGGACGGATATGGGCCAAACTCAGGCAGGTGAGACTAATTTGGTTGGGAATATGGTTGGCGTGGACTAGTTGGAACAAAGGGTCTGTTTCCATGCTGTGGAACTCTATGACACTCTATGACATAGCTATGGGTAATGACTCAATCCTTCAGTGGCATATTTAGGGTGTTTAGTCTCCTCCCAAAGTTTCATCTTCTGTTACTATTTCAAATGCAATAAAGGAAGGTGGGGCAGAGAAGGTAATGTGATAGCTTTCGCAGCTTGGGCAACTGTCAGACAGAAAATAGGTTTTCCTTCTTTTAGAGGGAGTATTGTCACCTATTCCCATCCACTCCCAAAATTTGTCCCCATCCTCCACTTTTCACGTTTTGTCAAACATCCCACTTTTCAAATTCAACCTGTCCCCTCCAGCCCCTAAGGTTGGCCAGTCAGACCTGTCTAAATCCCAGACTTACATTTAAGTCTGTGCTCCACCGGTCTTCATCCTTGGGGACAAACACTGATGGGGCCACAGAGCTGATCTGATCTCCGAGGTGAGGGTTAGGAGCCCTCTGTTCAAACAATTAGGGGTGCTGCCAGTGTTATATTGATACACACTAACCAGGATTCAGATTGGTAGGTTGACAACCAACTTTTTGATCGAGGGAGGGTGGGAATACAACTCCCTGTAAAATCTAGCCGTCTTGACTGCATATGAATTACTTCTCAACAAGACCTGAACAAGTAAACAGGTAAACATTAATTTGAAATTAGTCTAAGTAAATACATTGGACCCAGTTACACCCCAAGGATCTCTGTCATAATCATATTAAGAATAACACAAGAACTGAATGCAGCACCATGATATGTGATAGCTCTAATATGAGAGCAATTTTATCTTTCTCTGTCTTCTTAAACTTGCTGTGTAAAATTTTCAAATTGTTCCAATAATCTTGCCACATGAGTGATTAAAAACTGTCAGGATGTCAGGTAGTATTAACAGACAAGTCAGAAGAGAAGAATCCTTCACCATACCAACATTCTGCCTTCTGATATATACTTTAACTAGATTTTTATGCAATGTGGCATTTGTGCTTGCTAAAGAGCTATCCCTTCAGGCAATCTTCCAATGAGACCCATTAAGAGTTATATTAATGAACGTGAATTACTTTCTTCAAAGGCCACCCCTGCGGTTTTCCTTCAGGGACCTCAGAATTATACCTATCCCAGATAGATTTTTAAAAATTCAGTTGTACAAATTCCTCCAACTAAAGCAAAGGACAAGAAAACAATAGTTTTCAATCATAAAATAATTCAATTATGCAGTAACCACTGAATAAGTGGTAACCGAAATTCAATTTATAGGCCATATTTCTGGGTCCACTTCCAAAACAGAACTGCTTGAGGGAAGACTACAGGACTAACTCCATATATAATGCTCAGTCTAATTATATAAATCAAACTTCCAATCTAGTTTGAACATGCCAGTCCTGTTTGCTGCTATTGTTTTTGGAGATTTGCTGTTGATATTTAAAGGGGATGTGCATTTCTTGTTTATTACTGTGGAAATTTGCAGCATGTTTTGCTTCATTACTGTTGGCTATAAAATGTCACATTTCCAGTTGCAGGCTTGAAGCAAGATTGCACCATATAATCTCCTGGGAGAAGCAAATGAACAAACCTAAGCCAAACAGAGAAAATATTAGAAACAAAATCAGAAATTGATGGAAAGGCAGAGCAGTTCTGGCAGCATCTGTGGAGAGAAATCAGGGTTAACATTTTGGGTTCAGTGACCCTTCCTCAGAATTGATGGTAGCTAGGAAGAAAATATTAGGGAACATCCCTGTTCAGTCCCTTGAGGTGATAAAAGCTAGTCCAGGAGACCACATTGACCCTGATTCATATTATCAGATAATCAGATCTCCAAACCATTCAGGGATAGGTTCAGTCCAAGTATGTCCAAACCTGTTCCACAGTTCTTTTAAGTACGGCTGATCGGTTTGTGATCTCAAATCCATCTTTCCCTCCCATAAGAATTGACTCCTTTGTAGACCAAATGTTTAATACAGTAAGTAACCAGTATTCCTACAAGGTTCCTACTTTCGAATAGGCATATGTAAAATGCCTTATTCAATGCTTTTTGAAAATCTACCAGGTTACTTTCACTCACTTATTGAGCAGTTTCAAAATGTTTGATCAATTTGAAAGACACGACTTTATTTCCTTGCAGTTAAGTGAGCCTGATAAAACACTTCCCGTTAACATTGTCATTTTTTACAATACCTTAGAGACAAATTAATAAGTCTAAAATTACTTGGTTCTCTCTTATCACATGTTTTATTAGTACCCATAGATTACAGCTGGAATCATTCCATCTATGAATAGTAAATTTCTGGATATGGTCAATGCTTTTAGGAAGCATAGAAATGTTTGACTGCGAGACAGTCAGAGAAACATGCAAGCTTCTTGTGAGTGAATCTCATCCTCCAACTAATATCAATGACTAAATAATGGGCTAACTTACACCAGGCCTATAAGAATAGAGTTGCTGATAGAGTGTGGCAGTATCATAAATTTTGGTAAGGGTGCATTCACACAGATGTCTAATATCATGACTTTGGTTGCAAGCTTTTGCAGATCTGAGGAGGGTGGGCTTCTTGCAGTGGCATGGCTAGATATCGATTAAACCGACTTAGGTGAAAACTAAATTGAATATTGTTTGACACTCAAAATTTTATGATGGTCTTTAGGGGTTAAAAACAACAGCCAGGTGACAAGAGTTGAGTTGTCCTTCTGTCATCCAAACATACTCAGAACCCAGTTTTGGTGGGAGGGTCGGTGAGCAATGGAGGCCATTACACAATGGTGGAAGAAAACATTTTAAGATGGCAGCACTTATGTGGGTTGCGGACAGGTGTTTGTGGAGGTGAAACTGTGAAGGTGGCAGCACCTTTGATGGGGATAGTAGGGAGTGGGAGCAAGCCTGTAAAAGCAGCAGGACAAACTGGGGTTGGGGGGTGAGGTGCATTTCTCGTTATCTGAGAAAGAATGTTCTAGCAATGGAGGGAGTGCAATGAAGATTGACCAGATTGATTCCTGGAATGACAGAACTGATGTATGAGGAGAGATTGGCTCAGTTATATTCATTGGAGTTTAGCAGGGTGGCATGGTGGCTTAGTGGTCAGTACTGCTGCCTCACAACGCCAGGGACCCGGGTTTGATTCCAGCCTTGCGTGGCTGTCTGTGTGGAGTTTGCACGTTCTCCCTGTGTCTGCATGGGTTTCTGACTGGTGTTCCAGTTTCCTCTCACAGTCCAAAAATTAACAGGCTAGGTGGATTAGCCATGTTAAATTGCTCTGTACTATCGAAGGTTGTGAGGGCTAGAGGGATAAGATGAGGTCTGGGTCTGTGTGGGATGCTCTTCAGAGGGTTGGTGCAGTCTTGATGGTCTGAATGGCTTTTTTCTGCACTGTACGGATTCTATGAATGAGGGGGATCTCATAGAAATCTATAATATTCTAATATTTTCCATATTTCAGAAGAGACATTGAGGGGCAGTGGTCTTTGAAGGATGTGATCCACTGCATACGTGTGGCCATCAAGACTTCAACAGAGCAGTCAATTACTTCATTAAGAAGAAGAGTTTTCATTCCATCATTATCCAACTAATGTGCGGCCATCAAAAAAGTATTTTTCAGTTGTACATCTTATTCCTGGTAAGTAGTGTTGACGTTAGGCAGTGCCACATGCCAGATCTGTTCCAGCTCCCTGTGAACATGCAGGGATGGAATCTTGGCACAGAGGTCATTCATTGAAGTTGTGGCTACTTCATGTCTGTAAGGGACCCTCATACTGCAGCAGAAGAAAAGTACAACATCTGCGGGTTCACCCAATCCACCATCAAGCAGGTTATTGAGCTGCTGAAGATATAATTCAGATGCAATGGCTCCATTTCATACACTACCATCTCATTGTGTGATATCTGCAAAGACCAATAACTTTAAAAAATTGATTTCCAGTGACTGACTGAAAAGATCACATAAGATTTTATGTATAAAGACTCTTAATAAACAAAATTAAAAAAAACTGTCTGAACAATAGTCAGTTGGCAATTTATATTCTAAAATATCGTAAAGATCCCCAATTAACTCTTAAGGCAACTGTAAATGCCTCTCCAGTTATATTTTACAAACTGAACTGGACATGTCATCTTTTGGAATAAATCTGAAATCATTTTTGGTCCTGAAGGCTGGCTTCCTTTTTGCCTTAATTCTAACAATTCTAATGCCCAATTTGAATCCTTCCATGACTTGAAAAGACAGCAAGCATTGAAAGGATGAGAAATAACAGTGAGCCTAGCATTTGTTGATTGATGCAACCTTATAAATCTCATTGCTGTTCTTATCATGTGCACATGTTCTCCTGAAGGTAAGATGAGGCAGCTGATAAGGAAGCACGCTACTGATTTGAATGGCTTATGGCTCAGGATGGTCTTGGCAGGCAACTTCTGGTTTGTTGAAAGGCCACTGCATATTCCCTCTCCATTCATATTACAACTAAGGGAGTTGAGGCCACTCGAAGAGTGCTAAGAAGCTGCTGCCCACACTAGGAACACCCTGGCAGGATCATGGCAGATGTTGAATTGAACCACTCCTCCTCCTCCCATTCTTGCACTTCCCTGCCCTGTTGAAACATCACTGCACTCACAGTCTGAATGGATTCCTCCAGTTTCTATGCAAGGCATTTCTCACTATCTCCTCACCCCTTACTACAGCCGCAGTAACTGCTATGATGTCAACAACTTCAGATGCCTTTTCTTTGCCTGAGATTGGCTTTGCACAGTCGTCTGCCTGTCAGTGGCTTCAACTGTCAGCTCTCATTAGCTGCTCAGGCTCAACTATGGTGCACTCCCAACAGGTTGCAATCATTATTCAAGTTCCAAGTGCATACTGGCTGCCACTGGTGTGGAAGATGTGACAGTGCACTTCAGAGAGGGGTCTGTTTCTCCTCAAGGAGAGAGGAAACACTGTTCCTTCCTCTCAAAAAGGAAAGCGCATATATGCTGGTGGCAGTCTTTTTATCAATAATAGGGAATCAAAAATGCCTCATCCATTCCTTCATGTTCCGAAAACTTTCCTGAGGCTACGCAAAGACACCTCATGCTAAGGTGCAGCTATGTCCCTAATGTATTTTACTGCTACACATCATGCGCTTACCAGAAAGTGAATGGTCATTCCCTCCTCACCTGGGGCCATAAGACATAAGAGCAAAAGCAGGTCATTTGGTCCATTGAATGTGCTCAATCTTTGAATGAAATCCTAGCAGATCTGATAATCCTTCACTCATGCCATTTTCCTGCCTTTCTCTATGTTCCTCTAGATTCTGTTACTGATTAATAATCTATCTCAGCACTATATATATTTAATGTATTTAATAATGCAGCTTCCATGCTGCAGTAAACACATCCACAGATTAACAACCATCTTAGAGATGAAATTCCTTCTTGTCTCTGTCTTAAGTGGGCAACAACTTACTGTGAGATTAAACTTTCTGCATCTACCCTGTCAAGCTCCCCCCAAGAATATTTCAAAAAGGTCTCATCTCATTCTTCTAAAGCCCAATCAGTGCAAGCATAAATTACTCAACCTATTCTCATCAGGAAATCCCTCCATACCTATGATAAACCTAGTAAAACTTCTTCTGCTCCAATACATCATATCATACATAATAGGACTATAACAGTATTCCACTTGTGGTCTGACGTAGTCTTGTGTATCAAAACTTCTCTATATTTATACTCCAGTCTCTTTGAAAAAAATGCCTGTATTCCATTTGCCTTCCCAATTACCCACTGAACTTGGATGTTAGATTTTTGTGGTATGTGAATGGGGGTCCCAAAACCTTCTGTAATCTTGGTGATAGTACATTTCTTCCTCTCATCCAAGTCATTAATATATATAGAAATTAATTATGGTCTCAGCACTGATCTCTGTGCCACTCCATTAGTTACAAATTGCCATCCTGAAAATGGGCCCCTTATTCCAACTAATATAACAAGGTGTAGAGCTGGATGAACACAGCAGGCCAAGCATCATCAGAGGAGCAGGAAAGCTGATGTTTCGGGCCTGGACCCTTCTTCAGAAAATTTTTCTGAAACTTTTTCTGAAGAAGGGTCTAGGCCCGAAACATCAGCTTTCCTGCTCCTC